>NW_017672951.1:19085-42567 GCF_001879085.1 Nicotiana attenuata
GTGGTGGCAATGATCCATCCAAAGTGATTTGATGTTAACCTGCATCGTGCCACGACGTTAAATTAGGCGCTTCTTAGGAGGCTACCCATGTGTTTTTCTTTTTTTTTCTTTTCTTTGATTTTCTTTTTAGTGTAGGATTTGCTTTCGGACTAACTGGTTGTGAGATGTATGTAGGGTTGTTTTGATGCAGTGCAGGACCAAATTGGAAAAAATGATGCACTCTCTGAAGTTTGGACCGCTGCCGCATTGCATTTTTCGCGGCCGCAATGGCCTTATCACGGGGGAAAAATTTCATTGCTCTCCTCAGTGCTAAATGCTCAAAAGTGGAGGCTCTCTGAAGTTTTTACTGCGTCCGCAATGCATTTTTCGCGATCCGTGGTGCCCTACCGCGGCCGCGGAGCATTTTTTGCGGTCCGCGGTGAAGCCCCTGCCAGTGCCTCTTATGTTTAATTACCGCGGTCCGCGGTGGATTTTTCGCGGCCGCGGTGGGTAAGTAGTGTGGGTCCCAGGTCCTTTTTCTATAAATAGGACCTCAGCCCCCCTTTTACACTTTTCGCTCATTTGCATTCAAAAGAGATAAAGTACTTTTCATCACTACCCTAAGTGCAAAAAAAATGCAAACACTGATTCTCAATCAGCTGTATTGCATCTCATCTCTGGTACTTCAAATCTTTCCCTAGTCTTTAATTTTGTTAGTTCGTACTTCTTCTTCTTTCCTGTTCTTTCAATTTTTAACTTAGGGTTACATAATGTTGTTTAGATTAGGGTTAATTAGTCAAACATGGTGATTAACACCTAGTGGGTTGATAATATGTTGATTAAGGCTAAAATGGCAAAAAAATGTGAAACCCTAGGTTTGTGTTGTGTGTACCACTTACCGCGATCGCGGTTGATTTTTTGCGGTCCCCGGTGCCTCTCTACGGCCGCGTTGTGTTTTTCCACGGTCCGCAGTGGTAAACTTCAGAGAGGGGAAACCAGAAAACAAATAAAGGCTGCAGATAGAGCTACTTCTCATTCAGAGGGAAGTGAGTATTTGCCCCCCCGGGAGGCATCTGAGTCTGATTCAGTGCCGGAGTATGTTCCTGACTTCCCGGAGAGATTGAGATTAAGAGATGCACCTACCCCTCCAGGCTCTCCTACTGCTCAAGCTTCAATTCCAATTTCATCTGAGTCATATGAGGCTCAGCGGAAAGCAGTGACAATGCAGCCTCTACTTCACCTATAGCTTCGTCACCCGGTGAGGATCCCATTGATGAAGAAGAAGGGGGAGAACCCCAACCCGGGGGAGTGGAGAGAACTAGAAACCCTGAGGTGTGGAAAAGGAGGTTTGTCAGTGAGCTGGCATACCATAAGTTCAGGGAATGGTGGCCTCTGAGGTCGCTTATTCTTGAGCGCCAGTTCATACAGAGGGATCTCCTGCCTTACAACCCTAATGTGAAGAGGCAATTTAGAGAACGACCGGGGTAGGATTACTTCAACAGTAGGGTGCCAGAGGCAAATGAGCACTTAATCAAAGACTTTTACCCCAATGTTGCCCACATCAACAAGGATACCAAAGTGACTAAAGTGAGGAACTTGAAAGTGATGTTCGATGGAAAAACAATCAATGAGTACCTGGGCTTTCAGGAGGAAGATGAATCATTATACTTAGAAAAGGTAGCATTGGATGAGGCAGCCCGTCCGTGGTTAGCAGAATATCTGGCACTACCGGGCACCACCCCAGCTTGGTTGACACCAGGGGTTCAAATTCTGAGGAAGACTTTAAACTTCGAGGCAAAGGGGTGGGAGACTTTTGTATGCAGCAGGCTGGACCCCACTACCCATGAAAACTTTATGCCGGTCTCTCAGGCGGTATTGGTGGCATCTATTATGGCGGTGTACCCGATCAATGTCGGGAATGTTATGTCTAGGGTGATCTCTAGGGTGGTCAATGATGGTGACAAATCATACCCCTTCCCAAATTTTCTTACAATGTATTTTGAAGACCAGGAGGTGGAGAAAAGGAGATTTGACGTGAAGGTGAAACCCAAAATGCCCTTTACCTGGTATAGCCTAAAGGCTGATGACAACCCTAAATCCAAGGATCCTAAAGGCAAAGCCACTACTTTTACTGGCTAGTCTGAAGAGCCAGTAGTAGTAGTCACCTCTTCTTAGCTCCCTCAGCCACACCAGATATTGCCCCCGGACCATTTACTTCCACTACTCCAGTTATCCCCTCATCCTCAGTCTACCCATTGACTGCCCACCGTTTGAGCCAAACGCTCGCCAGTATTAACAACTAGATACAGGCAGCTACTTCTAAGCTGTCTGTGCTTTCTAGCTCGGTAGCAGCCCAGTTCGTACCCCCACGGCCACAGGTTCCAGCTTCAGTGGAGGAGACTCTCAAGGAGCTTTTGGACAACCAGAAGAAGCTCCTGGACAACCAGTAGTTGATATTGGAGGCTGTAGGTGCTCATGGGAAGGCATTGAAGGAGCTGACAAAGGAGACAAAGAAGCTGAGAAAGACTCGAGCCTCAAAGGAGTCTGTGAAGGAGTTGAGGGTAGAAGTGGAGAAGATGAAGGTTGCTGATCATTTGACATTGGAGCTACTGTTGCATGACCCGCCTCTAGCTGCTCAGGCTGAGCCGGACCAGGAGTTGGAGAGGCACCAAAGAGACGGAGAGTGATCCCCCAGGCAGTCGATGCAGTGATTGAGTTGGAGGACCCGCAAGGAGGTTCCTCTAGCCAGCCTCAGGTCCCAGTGCAAGCACAGGTTACAGGGATCCAGTCATAGGTTCCCGAGCAGTCACAGGACCCAGGGACCCAGGCTCATGATCCCATACAGACGGAGGACCAATAGGGAGTTTCCTTTCCTCTCTACCTTTTGTTTTTGCTTGGCTAGTTAGCATTGAGGACAATGCTAGCTTTCATTTGAGGGGGTAGCCCTATTTTGATGATGTTGGATTGTAAATATGATACTATTTTCGTTTTCATTATGTTTTTTAATTTTGGTATGTATATAATTTTACCAGTTTATTTCACTTTTCATATTTTGCAACATTGGTCTGTATATAAAGTTACTTTCTGATGTATATATTCATTCCCTCTTATGTATATTCGTTTAAATCCCCTATTGTACATATTCAGTTTACTTTCCGCATTTTCTTTCATAGCTTCTTACTTCATTCTCATACCTTCTTATTTTGAGTTTTGCGTTCAATAAGCCTTTGGTTTTCTTAATGCCACGGTTCTTTCCAAAGGTGGAATTTGTATGAATCGGGTGGCTCTTCCTGATGATGGATGGCATGACAACCTTCTTAACGGTTTGAGTCTATTTTCTTTTTGTTTTTTTAGTACCTCAAGCAAAGCTTCACTTGGGCCTAACACATTTTCCTTTGATCTTATGGTCAAAAACAAATTGGTGTATATAGGATGGAGACAGTTGTGACCTTGAGACTCTTGTGTTGGCCGATAATCATCAAGTGGTTTTTCGGGAACATTTGTGTTGCTCAAATCTTAGCTAAGGTTGTTGTGGGCCCTCGACTCTGTCTCTTTAGCAATCCTATAGCTTTTGTGGTGAGAATTTGAATTGCAAGTCCAAGTCCCGTGCCATTGAGTCTAGAACTTGACCTGAATGTTTGTCTAGGCGAAATCCCAAGTGTAGTTTGACTTGAGAAGTGATTATAGGCTCTCCTTGATCCGAATGATATGTTGAAAACATCCATAGCCTACCAATGATAATATCTCAAGTCAACCCTGTCACGCCCCAACCTCGGGAGGCGCGACCGGCGCTCAATCGAGTAAATCCCAACTGAGCAAGCCTTATTAATACTTTTCTACCCCAAGTAATTACGGTTAAGGGAACCACACTATCAATTATTTAGACAATAGCAAAATTTGAACATACACATTGTTAAACCATTTTCATGCCGCAAACCTTAAATCATGAGTTAGGTTTTCAAGATTTCATACAGTTATAGTTTAGAAGAGCTAGAGTACAAAGTTACAACATGGTTAATTGACCTATCCAACACCCGTACATAACCCACACAAAAGTCTACGGAGCCTCTAAGGATACAAAAGACAATAATGACAACACCAGCAACAAGGCCCCGGCTATACCTCAAAAGGGAATATCTATAACAAAATATGTACAACATAACCCCTTGAAGGAGGAAGGGGCTCACCAAGAGTTTGAGAGGAGGATGCTCTGCTAAACGTGATCGGCACTATCCGCTATGGAGCCACCTACATTCATTTAAAAAATGTAGTGCCCCCGGCAAAAGGGGCGTTAGTACCATGGAATAGTACTAGTATGTATAACTAAACACCATCCTGTTAGAAAGAACAACCATACAAGAGTAAAGAGGAAATAGTAAAGACAACAAAGTTTCAAATAATCACCATGTCCACAATATAAGGAGGTTCACATGATTTTCACATAGTTTCTGAAATTTTAGATTGGAGCATCCCACACTGTTGCATCATTATCCACATTGCCACTGCTTCCTTGAGCGGAGTCCGATCACGGCCCGATCGGCTATGCCGTCTCCCCGATACGTTACCATTATTTCATTCACTCTTTCCAGTTTCAATCATCAATACATTACCACCATGTGCATATATCATGGCGTCCGATCACGGCCCGATCGGCTAAGCCGTCTCCCCGAGACGTTACCATTTTTCGTTATTCATCTCACTCCAATCTTTGGTTACACATGTATTAGTTTACCAGCACTTGGGGCCACAATTTCCACATTCCATAACTCACGTTTTACATTGTTCCCATTTTCAACATTTACTTTGCCACTTAACATCATAGGCACATACAAAAGCAATTTAAGTCATAAGCATAGAGAGGAATTCGTCAAGTTTGGCATATTAGTCCCAAAGTAACCTTGGCATGACATTTAGGCATTTAGCACATAGATCATGTTCTCCACACATCCTCCATTTACAAAGAATAACACTACCACATACATTTTCACAATAATAATTCACTTAACATAACAAGTACTGCATCAATCACGTTTCGAACTTACAAGATTTACACGGGCTCCATGGAAGCTCAATTTCTAATAGGAGGGGGTTTTTAGCCATACATACCTCAATGGAGCTTTCCTTAAATCTTTATATTAATTTCCGGGACTCTCAGCACTTCAATCTATTTTATAAGAATTGCAAATTGAACCAAGAATTAGAGACATGATTAGGATTCTAGCTTATTCGAGCATACTACCAAGCACTAAGTGTGCACAGTGATTCTAACACGTATTCCTAACTTGGCACTACGAGCTCTAGGGTTTTGAGTAAAAAATTTCACGGGGCCTTACATCCTCCCCCACTTAAGATCATTCGTCCTCGAATGAGGATCATGGGTCACTTGTTAGAGTTGTTATGCAACCTCGGCTTTTCACAACAAGAAACATATCCACAACCCCAAATTTGGCTAACTCCCTAAATTTCCAAAAATTTCGCCAGAGTTTCCTTTGAAACTAGGCCTATCCACCTGTCAGAGAGCCCCCGAAACATAATCTAACAGCATATACATGTTCCACAGACACAACGTAACTTGTACAACACCAACCATGGCCGCATAGGCAACATATAACCGAGACAGAACAGTTTTACATAGATCAAACCAAAACATAAGAGTTCCTAGAGACCAAATGCATAAAAGGCTATTACATGGCTATACAAACAAATGTGGGTACTTCTTTCTTATTTCTTCCTCGACTTCCCAAGTAGCTTCCTCAACCTGCTGGTTCCGCCTTAACACTTTTACGGAGGCAATTTCCTTATTCCTCAATTTCGGGACTTGCCTGTCGAGAATGGCAACTGGAACTTCTTTATATGACAGTCCTTCATTAACCTCAATAGTTTCAACTGGCACAATAGTGGACGGATCTCCCACTACTTTCTTCAACATAGACACATGAAAGACTGGGTGTACCAATGACATCTCGGGTGGCAACTCAAGCTTGTATGCCACCTGACCAATCCACTGGATGATTCTGTACGGTCCGACATACCTTGGGCTCAACTTTCCTTTCTTCCCAAACCGCATGATACCCTTCATGGGGGAAACCTTTAAGATTACCCAATCATCTTCTTTGAACTCCAAATCCCTGCGACGCACGTCCGAATAAGACTTTTGGCGACTCTGAGCAGTCTTTAAGCTTTCCTTAATAATTTTGACTTTCTCCATAGCCTGGTGCACAAGGTCCGGCCTTATCAATTCAGCCTCTCCAACCTCGAACCACCCAACGGGAGACCTACATCTCCTACCATACAATGCCTCAAATGGTGCCATCTGGATACTAGCGTGAAAGCTATTGTTATAAGCAAACTCTATGAGTGGCAAATGATCATCCCAGCTACCATTGAAATCAAGAGCACAAGAACGCAACATGTCCTCAATCATTTGAATAGTCCGCTCTGCTTGCCCGTCAGTCTGGGGGTGAAAAGCTGTGCTAAGATTTACCTGCGTGCCCAAACCTTACTGAAATTTCTTCCAAAAGTTGGCCGTGAACTGAGCCCCTCGATCTGAAATGATTGAGACTGGAGTGCCATGCAACTTGACTATTTCCTTGATATATAACTGAGCATACTGTTCCGCTGTGTCGGTAGATTTGACTGGCAAGAAGTGTGCTGATTTTGTGAGTCGATCCACAATCACCCAAATTGAGTCGAACTTGCGCGGAGTGCGTGGTAACCCCACCACAAAATCCATGTTGATCATTTCCCATTTCCACATTGGGATTTTTATGCTTTGAGCCAATCCACCTAGCCTTTGATGTTCGGCCTTCACTTGTTGACAGTTCGGACACCTTGCCACAAAGTCCGCCACCTCCTTTTTCATGTTGTTCCACCAATAAACTTCCTTAAGATCATGATACATTTTTGTAGAACCTAGGTGCACTGAATACCTGGAAGTGTGAGCTTCTGCCATGATCCTTTCCCGAAGACCGTCAATATCCGGAACACATAGGCGGCCTTGGTACCGTAGGGTGCTATCATCCATGCCAAAGGAAAAAACTGTAATCTTATGTTTGTGAATCCCCTCCTTCAGCTATGCTAATAATGGATCGTTGAATTGCTTCTCTTTCACCTCCGCCACAAGCGACGATTCATCCCTATTCAGCACAATTACCCCTCCTTCATTAGAGTCCACAAGGCGAACTCCCAAACTAGCCAGTTGATGAACCTCCCGGGCCAACGGCCTCTGATCCGCCCTCAAATGAGCTAAACTTCCCATAGATTTTCGACTAAGAGCGTCCGCCACAACATTAGCCTTTTCCGGGTGATAGAGAATATCAATATCATAATCCTTGAGTAACTCTATCCATCTTCTCTGTCTCAAATTCAACTCCTTCTGCTTGAAAATATATTGAAGGCTTTTGTGGTCCGTGAATAGATCCACATGGATCCCATATAGATAATGTCGCCAAATCTTTAGCGCAAACACCACTACCTCAAGCTCTAAATCATGGGTCGGATAGTTCTTTTCATGATTCTTGAGATGCCTGGAAGCGTAAGCTATAACCTTGCCGTGTTGCATTAACACACACCCAAGCCCGATCCTTGAAGCATCGAATACACCACAAATCCCTCTGTACCCTCTGGCAGGGTTAATACCGGTGCTGTAGTCAGTCTTGACTTTAATTCCTGGAAACTCCTTTCACAAGCATCGGACCACTGGAACTTAACTGCTTTCTGGGTCAATTTAGTCAAAGGAGAGGCAAGAGTAGAGAATCCCTCCACAAACCTTCTGTAGTACCCGGCCAAACCCAAGAAACTCGAATCTCTGTTGGAGTGGTAGGTCTAGGCCAATTCTTCACTGCTGAAATCTTTTGAGGATCAACCATAGTTCCTTCCCTGGAGACGACATGACCCAAGAACGTGACGGATTCAAGCCAAAATTCACATTTCAAAAATTTTGCATATAGTTGATGTTGCTGAAGAGTCTGCAAAACTGCTCTGAGATGGTTAGCATGATCTTCTTGACTTCGGGAATATACGAGAATATCGTCAATGAATACTATCACAAAGGAGTCTAGAAAAGGCTTGAAGACTCGATTCATAAGATCCATGAAAGCTGCCGGGGCATTTGTTAGCCTAAAAGACATCACCAGAATTTCAAAGTGCCCATACCGAGTCCTGAAAGCTGTTTTTGCAATATCCTGCTCCCTTATCTTCAATTGATGATACCCGGACTGCAAGTCAATCTTTGAAAAACACATAGCACCTTGCAATTGATCAAACAAGTCATCTATTCTAGGTAGGGGGTATTTATTTTTAATTGTGACTTTGTTGAGTTGCCGGTAGTCAATACACATTCGTAGCGACCCATCTTTCTTCCTTAAAAACAAGACCGGTGCGCCCCACAGTGACACACTCAGCCGGATGAAACCCTTCTCTAGAAAATCCTTCAGATATTCCTTTAGCTCTTTCAATTCTATCGGTGCCATTCTGTAAGGTGGAATTGATATAGGCTGCGTGCCTGGCATCACATCGATCCCAAAGTCAATCTCCCTGTCTGGTGGAATCCTAGGGAGCTCATCTGGAAAGACATCCGGAAATTCATTCACAACAGGTACGGACTCTAGGCTAGGTGCCTCGGCATCGGTGTCTGTAACATGGACTAAATGATAGATACACCCCTTCTTGATCATCTTTGCGGCCTTAAGGTAAGAAATAAACCGACCTTTAGGCACTACATTATCTCCCTTCCATTCAACCACATGCTCATTAGGAAACTCAAGCCTCATAGTTCTAGTTCGACAATCAAGCTTGGTAAAATAGGAGTAAAGCCAATCCATTCCCATTATTACATCAGAATCAACCATCCCCAATTCAATAAGATCGGCCACGGTATCCCTACCACGCACCGTGATAACACAACTTCTATAAACTCGAGTAGCCAAAATTGACTCACCAACCGGAGTAGATACCGAGAATGGTTCATGAAGCTGTTCTGGTTCTATCCCGAATTCCATAGCAGCAAAAGGGGTAACATAGGACAGGGTGGAACCGTGGTCAATAAGCGCATACATACCATGGGATTGGATAGTCAGAATACCTGTAACAACATCTTGAGAAACCTCTGCAGTCTGGCGACCACTCATAGCATAGAACCGGCTGGGTCCTCCTGAACTCTACGCACCACCCCTAGCTGCACCTCGCCCTGCGGGTGCTAGGGTACCTCGAGCTGGAGAGGGGCTGAAGATGTAGCAAGTGCTGGACTGGATGAATGTGGTGTGCCCCTACCCGCTCCCTGGCGGGATGTATGACAATGCCTCTAAATGTGGCCCCTCATCCCGCATCCATAGCATACGGGTAACTCCAAGTAGCAAACCCCTGAATGCATCTTCTCACACTTGGGGCACGGGGACCTCTACTGCTGCTAGGATCTCTCTCTTGACCGACCCCGCTGATGGGATCCTCTATTGCCCTGATTGGGCCTGAAACGACTCCACTGCTACTGCTGGCTGGGCCCTGATGGCGGTGCACTAGCTGAAGACTATGCAACAGACTGGGATGACCCTGATGATCCTCCCCGGAAAGCTGATCTTCCCCTACCTAGTGACTCACCCATGTTGCCCGCAGACCGGGTCTTTCTGTTACCCTCTCTCTCCATTCTGTTCTTCAGTTTGCGGTTCTCTGTGGCCTGAGTAAATGCTACCATCTTCCCATAATTCACGTCAGAATTCAAGGCAGCTGTAGAAGCCTCATTAATAGTCAAAGGATTAAGGCCCTGAACAAACTGGCGCACCCTAGCCTCCATTGTAGGCAGCATGTCAATAGCATATTTGGACAGGCGGGCAAATTCCATGTGGTGCTCCCATACACTTCTACTACCTTGCTTCAGATTCTCAAATTCTGCCGCACGGCCTGCCCTTGCCTCGGCAGGTAGGAAGTGATCTATAAATGCATCGGTAAACTCGCTCCACCTCGCCGGAGAGCTCCCCTCCTCACGGGAATCTTCCACAACTCAAACCACGAATAGGCTGCCCCTTTCAGACGGTAGGCATCTAACTCTACTCCATCTGTCTCAGTTGCACGCATAACCCTGAGGGTCTTGTGCATCTCATCAATAAAATCTTGAGGGTCCTCTTCTGGATTGGCACGTAAACACAGGAGGGTCTAACTGAAGAAATCTATTCACCCTGGAACTAGTGGAATCCCCTTGCTGGCTAGATGAACTGGGTGCGACATTTGACCTATGGGCCTGAGAGGCCACTAGCTAAGTCAACATCTGAATAGCTCCCCTAAGATCCCCATCAAAAATACCAGAACCGGAAGCTGGGGCTGGAGGCGGAACAAGAGTATCAATGGGAGGGATAGTGGTATCCCCCGTAGATGTAGGAACTGAGGTTATCTGCTCCGGAATAGAAGAATCAGGCAGGGTGATAGCAGGGCAGTTACCTTCACCCGCAGTATCAAGCAATGATTCATTAGCCACTCCTGAGGTGGCATTGGCTCCTTGGCCAATTCTCGCTTTCTTCTTAGGTGCCATTTATTGAAAGATAGAGCAATGTACTAGTTAGAGGGGGGAATAGTTTCAACATTTCCGCACGATCCGGAATATCAAAGAAGGGTATTATTCCTAATGCCCAAGTAGCCTCCAACTTATAGATGTGGTCGACTACACACCGATAAGAAGGACTCTACTATACACAGCTCCGAGACGTCCTAGGACACTTTAAAACCTTAGGCTCTGATACCAAGTTTATCACGCCCCAACTTCGGGAGGCGCGACCGGCGGTCAATCGAGTGAATCCCAACTGAGCAAGCTTTATTAATACTTTTCTACCCCAAGTCATTACGGTTAAGGGAACCACACTATCAATTATTTAGACAATAGCAAAATTTGAACATTCACATTGTTAAACCATTTTCATGCCGCAAACCTTAAATCATGAGTTAGGTTTTCAAGATCTCATACAGTTATAGTTTAGAAGAGCTAGAGTACAAAGTTACAACATGGTTCATTGACCTATCCAACACCCGTACATAACCCACACAAACATCTACGGAGCCTCTAAGGATACAAAAGACAATAATGACAACACCGGCAACAAGGCCCCGACTATACCTAAAAAGGGAATATCTATAACAAAAGATGTACAACATAACCCCTTGAAGGAGGAAGGGGCTCACCAAGAGTTTGAGAGGAGGATGCTCCGCTAAGCGTGATCGACACTATCTGCTTTGGAGCCACCTACATTCATTTAGAAAATGTAGCGCCCCCGGCAAAAGGGGCGTTAGTACCATGGAATAGTACTAGTATGTATAACTAAACACCATCCTATTAGAAAGAACAACCATACAAGAGTAAAGAGGAAATCGTAAAGACAACAAAGTTTCAAATAATCACCATGTCCACAATATAAGGAGGTTCATATGATATTCACATAGTTTCTGAAATTTTAGATTGGAGCATCCCACACTGTTGCATCATTATCCACATTGCCACCGCTTCCTTGAGCGGAGTCCGATCACGGCCCGATCGGCTAAGCTATCTCCCCGAGACGTTACCATTATTTCGTTCGCACTTTTCAGTTTCAATTATCAATACATTACCACCATGTGCATATATCATGGCATCCGATCACGGCCCGATCGGCTAAGCCGTCTCCCCGAGACGTTACCATTCTCCATTATTCATCTCACTCCGATCTTTGGTTACACATGTATTAGTTTACCGGCACTTGGGGCCACAATTTCCACATTCCATAACTCACGTTTCACATTGTTCCCATTTTCAACATTTACTTTGCCACTTAAGATCATAGGCACATACAAAAGCAATTTAAGTCATAAGCATAGAGAGGAATTCGTCAAGTTTTGCATATTAGTCCCAAAGTAACCTTGGCATGACATTTAGGCATTTAGCACATAGATCATGTTCTCCATACATCCTCCATTTACAAAGAATAACACATTAAACACATGAAGAAGTACTTACCACATACATTTTCACAACAATAATTCACTTAACATAACAAGTACTGCATCAATCACGTTTCGAACTTACAACATTTACATGGGCACCGTGGAAGCTCAATTTCTAATAGAAAGGGGGTTTTAGCCATACATACCTCAATGGAGCTTTCCTTAAATCTTTATATTAATTTCCGGGACTCTTAGCACTTCAATCTATTTTATAAGAATTGCAAATTGAACCAAGAATTAGAGACATGATTAGGATTCTAGCTTATTCGAGCATACTACCAAGCACTAAGTGTGCATGGTGATTCTAGGACCCTTTTGTGATAGATTTTCATCATCCTATATCACAATTGTTATCTTTTTAGTTCACAACCTCCCCATACCCCATCATCTTTTATGCATGCAAGATATCAACTCTTATACCCATGAACTCACTTGCTAATCACTTGCCTTAACAGAAATTTCGAAATTATAGGTGAGGGTACAAGTTCTTACCTCTTAGGGTGAATACCTAGCAATTTCACTTGACAATCTTCAAGGATTTGGGGCAAGGATTGAGTGGGGACTTGATGAAGATTACTCCCTCTCTCTCTAGAACTCCCTCTCTCACTCTATATGCAGTGAAATAACAGAAAAATAGTCTAATGGGCTATTTTTAATGGGACGGGGTCGGGTTTTAAAAGTTAAAAAATAGAGCCCCGACGAAATTTGTGATCGCATATGCGATTGCATACCTGACATGCGGCCCGCAAAATGGACCGCAAAAATGGTCCCAAAACCTGAACACACTATCTGGGTATGCGACAGAAATGCGGTCCGCAGAATCGCATTTTTCTGGAAAACATTATTCCTTGACTTTTTTAATGCATACATCAATCAAAAGGGTCCGAACTTGGCACTACGAGCTCTCGGGTTTTGAGTAAAAATTTTCACGAGGCCTTACAAACCCCTTTGAGCCATAGCCCTTTTCTATCAAAGACCATGATACAAGCCTTTACCCATTCTAAAAAGACCCTCTCTTGGCACCGGATCTTTCCTTAGACACAAGGAAAAATCATAAGTTTGGGGGGAGAGACGAGGAATGCAAACGAAGTGGTAAAAAGGTACAAAAAAAACAATCAAAAAGCCAAAAAGAATGAACAATGTAGAAGAAATGAAGGGATTCAATAAAAGTAAAGAGATGAAAGGTGTGGAAAGTTTAGAAAGGAGAAACAGGTTTGAAATGAACAAGAAAGAGTGGCAGTGTGTCTCTCTAACCCCTAAGAAAGAAGTAAATGATTCACAAAGTCAAGAGAATGTGTGCCAAAATGAAGCAAATGAAGTGCTTAAGGGAAGATGAAACCTACTTAGACCAATATTTCCTACCCTGAACCAAAAGCCTTCATTGTATCCCCACAAAAGCCCTATATGATCTTGAATTTAATGAAGCTTACATTAGTGGTGACTCACATAAGGGGCAAGCTTATGGTACTTAGAGCCGGACTTGTGACCTTTTTTTTAGAGAGATGAGTGTGTTTTCCACAATCCTCATTCTGAGTGCTACAATCTAAAAGTGAGGTCTTGCTTAAGGAAGAGTGACGAGTATGATTTTGGATTCCACAATGACCAAAGTAGTAGAAAGAGTCTCCTTGATGCTCTTGTGTCGCACTAAAACCATGATGTTTAGAAGGTTGAATGTTGTTAATGATTCATTTGAATTGAGGGCAATTGTTAGTCCCAATTGATGCTAGATGAGGTCACTTTAGGTCAGCTGAATTTTCTTGGTTTTATTCTTAAGGACGTGGAACTTATTTTGTTTGCTTGAGGACAAGCAAGAGCTTAAGTTTGGGGGAGTTGATAACTAGGGATTCTAGTTTATTTTATACTCCTTTTTGCTTGAGTTTTGGATTAAAAATGTATACAAGTAATCCCGAAAGCTTACATGTTGTGCTTGTTGGCAGTGTTTGGTCAAAAAAAGTGACAAGAAGTCAAAACCAGCTCAAAAAGGAGTGAAACATGCACAAGTGCCAAGGACAAGTCAAAGCACCACTGCAGCATAAAATCCAAAGCGGCTGCAACAGACCCACTGCGGCCGCAGTCCATTTAGTGCGGTCCGCTGTGGCAAAGATCAGAGAAGATGCTATTTTGGAAGTTCAAGCAACGCGATCCACGGTCGAGTCTTCGCGCGGTAGCCTCATCGCGGCCGCATTCCCTTTGTTGCGGTCCGCGGAGAAGGGATTCGAGAATGTGAAGTTTGGAAGATTCAAGACATCGCGACCGCATTCCATTTCTCGCGGTCCGCGGTGAAGCCACCGCGGCTGCCGTTCGCGGTGGATGGATTCAGAGAACAGAAAATTGAAGCTAAAAGCCCCATCACGGCCGCGCTCCATTTCTTGCGGACCGCGATACCTCCGTCAGGGGTGTTTTTGTCCAGGAAATTCGGCCTTGTATAGATACTTCTTTTTCAGATTTTTAGGGTATTTTTATCATAGCTGAGCACGTGAAGGCCATTTTGGACCTATTTTGAGTAATTTTGTAGCTAGTTCAACATTGAATCTTTAAATCTTAGCTTGTAATTATATTATATGGGTTATTCTTCATCTCAATATCTGATTTCTTCTATGATTATGAGTAGCTAGACCCATTAGCTAGGGTTGTGGCTCAACCCTAGTGTGGGTATTTGATGGGTCCTTTATTTTAAGGCTTAGATGTTTATGGGCGGTTGATATTTGGACTGATTTGTGTTTTCCATGTTGAATTAGTGGTTGCAAATACTAATTTATGCCTTTTTGATTTGGGTTCTTCGTGAGAAAGAGAGTTTGAGTCTAGGAAAATCAGTCAACAAGGAATTGGGCCGTATTCAAGAGATTGATAGCCCCAATTAAAGGGTTAAATCTAGAGATAGTAATACCCGACTTGAGCCTATATTGCTTGCACAATTTTGACACCCAATTGGTCTTGAGAAAGTCAATTAGGGAAAAGTAACTCAAGCTACCGAGAGGTATAGAGTGGTAGTGTCGTGCATTGGCTATATCGCGATCCCAAACGTAATAACTTTGCCTTAGGCTTTAGAACCCGTCAAGTATTCACCTAGGAGAAAGTCACTTCCCTAGTGCCTCGTTAACCATTTAGAATACCTTACAAGCATTTATACTTAGCTTAATTTTGCACATCATTAGTATAAAATTAGAAGTAACAAACAAACAATTATGATTGGAAGTGTAATCAAGAACACTACACACTGCTAGTTTAGATAGGAATCCAAATCCCAAATATTCTAGCTCCCTGTGGATTCGATCCCGACCTTTTCGGGTAAAAGCTGCATCGACCGCTCTTGCCACTTTGTAGTGGTGTAGGGTTGGACCCGGTCAATAGCCGATGCCTTAAGTCAAAAGGTGGAGAGTTTGGGTAGTTTAGCATACCTACGGGGAGTGGAGAGGCCATTAGCATTGGATGTTCAGGCCTTAGCCAACCAGTTTGTTAGATTGGATGATTCAGAGCCCAGTCGAGTTCTTGCCTGCGTGGTTTCTCGGTCTTCTCTATATGATCATATCAGAGGGTGTTAGTATAACGACCCCTATTTGCTTGTCCTTAAGGACACGGTTTAGCATGACAATGCTAAGGAGGTGACTATTGGAGAAGACAATGTGTTGCGGATGCAGGGCCGGTTATGTGTGCCCAATGTGGATGGTTTGCATGAGTTGATTCTTTAGGAGGCCCACAGCTCGCGGTACTCCATTCATCTGGGTGCCACTAAGATGTATCAGGACTTGAGGCATCACTTTTGGTAGAGGAGGATGAATAAAGACATAGTGGAGTATGTAGCTTGGCGCCTAATTGTCAGCAGGTGAAGTATGGGCATCAACAACCGGGTGGCTTGCTTCAGTGGCTTGATATTCCCGAGTGGAAATGAGAGTGTGTCACCATGGACTATGTTGTTGGGATCCCACGGACTCAGAAGAAGTTTGATGCAGTATGGGTGATTATGGACATAGTTACCAAGTTGGCTCATTTCATTTCGATAATGACTACCTATTCTTCAAGGGCAATTGGCTCAGGTTTATATCTGCAAAATTATCTAACTTCATGGTGTACCGGTATCCATCATCTCTGATCGGGGTACGAAGTTCACATTGCAATTCTGGAGAGTTGTATAGTGTGAGCTAGGCACACGGGTTGAGTTGAGTATAATATTTCACCCTCAGACTGAAGGACAGTCCGAGCGCACTATTCAGATATTAGAGGATATGCTTCATGCCTGTGCTATAGATTTCGGGGGTACTTGGGATCAGTTCTTGCCATTTGTGGAGTTTTCCTACAACAACAACTACTAATCGAGTATGTAGATGGCTTTGTATTATGCTCTATATGGGAGATAGTGTCGTTCTCCAGTTGGGTGGTTTGAGATGGGAGAGGCTAAGTTACTAGGCACAGATTTGGTTCGAGATGCTTTGGAGAAGGTCAAAATAATCCAAGATCGACTTCGTACATCCTAATATAGACAGTAGAGTTATGCGGATCGGAAGGTTCGCGATGTTGCATTCATGGTTGGAGAGCGAGTCTTGCTCCGGATTTCACCCATAAAGGGTGTGATGAGGTTCGAGAAGAAGGGCAAGTTAAGCCCTAGGTATATCGGGCCTTTTGAGATCCTTGAGAGGATTGGTGAGGTGGAAAACAAGCTTGCTTTGCTGCCTAGTTTATCTGCGATTTATCAGGTGTTCCATGTCTCTATGCTCCAGAAATATTACGGTGATCCGTCTCATGTTTTAGACTTCAGCATAGTCCAATTAGATGAGGATTTGACTTATATTGAGTAGCCTGTGGCTATCTTGGACCGACAGGTCCGGAAGTTGAGATCAACGAGTATTGCTTCGGTAAAGGTTCAATGGAGGGTTCATCCGGTCAATGAGGCGACCTGGGAGACCGAGCACGACATGCGAAGTCGTTACCCTCATCTATTCACCTCTTCAGGTATGTCCTTATGCACGTTTGAGGGTAAACGTTTGGTCTATGAGGGGAGAATGTAATGACCCAATTTGTCGTTTTGTGTAATTGCGCCCCTTTACCCCCTTTTTATAATTTATACATGTTTGTTCATGATTTTATGACTTGCGGGGTTGGTTAGTTTCGTTCTAGGAAGCTTTCGGGTCAAATTTGGACCCTTGATTCTTGACTTAGAAGTTTAAATGAGAATTGTTGACCCAACTTTGAATTTTGTGAAAACGACCCCGGAACTATGTTTTTATGGCTCTGATAGCTTCGTATCGTGATTTTGGACTTGGGCGTATGCCCATAATTTATTTTGGAAGTCCGTAGGTTAATTTGTGTTGATTTGCCAAAATTTGGCAATTTGAAGTTGAAAGGTTTGACCGTAGGTTGACTTTTAGCTATCGATCTCGGAATTTGATTTTGGGACTTGGAATAGGTCCATATGGTAGTTAGAATTGTATTTTTAGAAATTCTTGAACTTTACTTCGAAATTCATGCGTTCTAGTATTCAATTTATCTTTTTAGATGTTATTTTTGTGTTTTGATCACGCGAGTGAGTCCGTATGATGTTTTAAGACTTGTGTGGATGTTTGGTTTGGAGCCCCGAGGGCTCAGATAAGTTTTGGACATGCTCCGGAGTGTGTTGGACTGAATTCTGCAAAGACTGGTGTCTGGTGCCCTCTGGTGTCACAATTGCGAGCATCAGTGTCACATTTGCGACCATAGAAGTGAACCTACAGGTATCGCAAATGCGATGCCTTGGTCGCATTTGCGAAGAAATTCTCGGCTGGGCTAGATTCGCATTTGCGATGGTATTTGTCACAATTGCGAGGGCAACAGGGTTTGCAATTGCGAACACATCTTCGCATTTGCGAAGAGCTTCCCAGGCCTTCAGTGGAGCAATTGCGAGGTTTTCTTCGCAGTTAAGATATCTGCAGCTGAACATAAGGGCTGAAAGTCGGAATTTTATCTCTCATTATCTAATTTTTGAATCCTAGACTTGGTAGGAGGCGATTTGGAAGGGGATTTTCACTTACAAACCTTGGGTAAGCGATTCTAATCTATTTCTAATCATATTCCATCAACATATCTTAGATTTTAACATCAAACTCATGTGAATGAAAGTGAAAATTGATGAAACTTTGTCAAGTTTTTGACAAAACTTTGTCAAATTGAGTTTTGAGAGTCGATACTCAGATATTGAAACTAATCACATATATAAACTCGTGGGGTCGTGGGTAGATGAAATCTACCATTGGATCCAGATTTTGATCGGGCGGGCCCCGGGTTCACTTTTGATGACTTTTTGGAAAAAAATGTAAAGATCTTAGCTTTATCTATTGCAATTGAATTTCCTAGCATTGTTTGATGATGCTAAGTCGATTTTGGTTAGATTTGAGCCGTGTGGAGGCGGATTTTAAGGAAAAGCTATTTTCGAGTGTTGATTTGGCTAGTTGAGAAAGTGTCTTGCCTAACTTCGTGTGGGGAACTACCCTTTAAGATTGGTATAGTCTGATTCAATTGTGCTAAGTGAAATCCGTGTAAGCAAGGTGACGAGGTGGTACACTGGTTGTACGTAGTATTTGACCGGTTTAGGCTACTTAGACTATTTCTATGTTTTAATTAAAATGCCATATCATGTTCTAAGTTCTCCTAGTCAATCTATTCTTACTTGTGTTAGTCTATCCTTACATGCCTTAAATGATTTCGTTAACACTTGCCCTACCTCCTAATTGATAAATTGCCCTCATGCTTTAGTTGAACTTGTTTCCTCTTTTACTGTTACATACTATCTCTTCATTGTTGATTATCATTATTTAAAGTCATTATACATGTTATCTCTTTCATTGTTGATTATTGTTAATTGATGTTATTGTTCATGTTACTCTTTCATTGTTGATTACCACTATTTGAAGTTATTGTTCATGTTATTTCTTTCATTATTGATTTACATTATTTGAAGTCATTGCTACATGTTATCGCTTCCATCGTGAGTTATTCTTATTTAACCTCCTGGTTGTACATTCTCTCTTATTGTTAAGTCATTGATGTTGAAGTTGTGAAAGTCGTTATCACGTTGAGGCAAAATTGTTATTGTTCAAACATCTTCTAGGGGGGACTTATGTGCGTGTTGCTTGTAGGGGAACTACGTGTATCCACACGGCGTCATAAGGTGGGCTAAAGTGTGTGTAGCTATGTCGCGGAAACTGCTTTCAAAACCTATTTCAAATGTAAGGCTCACGCAGCGGTATAAGGAAAGATTGTGATTGAGATTGTGTATTGTCAATACGAGACGGTACTTGATTTGTGATTCTTGATTTATATGAGGCAATACCTCAGTGGTGATTCTTATTGTACACGAGGCGGTACTTCGTTGTGTTATTTTGTTGTTTATCTCATGTTGCAAAGAGTTTTTGGCAGAAATGTTCTTGCTACTTTGTTCTTCTTGGTTCTAGCAGTTGTTATCCGTATATGATCATTTCGGTTCTCTTCAATCGCTTCTCTTATGTATTCCCATGTTAAACTTCCAGTATTATTTCATGTTATTGTCTTGTTTTGTATCAGTTATTTCTTCGCTTCCCATTATTTATCCTTATTACATTTCCATACTCCTTATTTATATCCTAGTAGGTATCTTGACCTGGCATCATCACTACTCTACCGAGGTTAGGCTTGATACTTACTGGGTACCGTTGTGGTGTACGCTTCTGCACATTTTTATGCAGATCCAGGTACGTCTGCTCGTGCCGGTCGTTAGAGATCCTCTATAGCTGCCTTACGAAGACTTCAAGGTATGCTTGCTCGGCGTCCGCAGGCCTCGGAATGATCATTCCTATTTTACTTTCTGTTGTATTTCTTTTAGATAGTGATGTATTAGATACTCTAGTTTTATTTTGTAAAACTTATGACTCTGTTCTGGGTTTTGGGGAGTGTATTGATGAGATTCTGTTTTGTTTCGGAAGGTTATATCAGTTATTCAGCATTGTTTTAGTATTATGATAATTGTTTCTGCCAAGTTATTATTATTTGTTACGCTTACCTAGTCATAGAGACTAGGTGCCATCACGACATTCTATGGAGAAAAATTGAGGTCGTGACACGTTCATAGGCTTTAAATGATATATTATGTTGGCTCCAAAGAATATTATAAATTTATTGTTGGATTAGTTATAGGTGAATAACTAAGATTCACCTAAATTGGAGGATTATGTAAACTATTGAGCTTGAACCAGCATAAAATACTTAGATGATTAATTGGTATTCTTATGAGTTGGTTGTAATGAGAACAAGTTTTTGAATGTAGATTGAAGGTGATTAATGAAGATTTCACCTAGAATGAAAATACTCCAGAATTTGGTTAGATTTGAAGAACACTGGAATGGTTCGATTGATGAATTTTTTAATTGCTATTGATGAATATATATGTTATGTAATTTAATTTTGTTGGAGTCGCTGGAGCTAACGGTTGGTAATGAAAGAGCAATTTTGAGGTACGCCAAGCTATTTATCTTGTGTGGTTTTAAACACTTCATGTCTTTGAAAGAATAAATTAAATGAGATTTCTACACGTGGAGGACAAGCTTGTATGATTTTCTCTATAATTGAAAGTAATAATTAACTTGGTATAAATTATCAAGTGTTGAAATTGATAAGAAGCTTGATCTTCGTTATATAAACTAAATAACATAACTTTAATACATCATGATAGTTAGATATATATTTCCTTCATTTTTTTAATATATAAATCAATGGCTCGCTTTTGAATGATATGATTAATTCTCTTTCTTTATTTTTATTGAAGTAATGAATTGAACTACTTGAAACAACAAGATTTTGGCTAGAGAGTCAGGAATTTTTATGAATTGATTGATTGTCATGCTATTGAAAACATAGACGGAAGGGCTATATACTTTGTTATCATACCATTTAAATGGATAGAAGGACTATGTATCCTATTACGTACCATTGAAAATATAGATTGAAGTATTATGTACTCTATTATCGTACCATTAAAAACATAGACGGAAGGGCTATGTACTCTTTTATGGTACCATTAAGAACTTAGGCACAAGGGCTATATGTTTATTTGTCATACAGTTGAAACACAAACATAAGGATTGTGTACTTTATTATTGTAACATTGAAACAGAAGTGAAAAGACTGTGTACTGTTACATCACTGGCTAAAAGCGAATGAAATTGCACCACTGTTGTGAAACATATGAGATGCGGACATTGATATTACAAATTAAACTACACTTGTTGTGCCTTAATGATTCAAATAACACTTGCCACACTTTAAAGATAAATATGGTGCTCTTTAAAGAATCTTGTGCTTACACTTCATGCCATAATTAATTGTGTATCCGAAATGCTTTCATTTAAAAACTTTGATAAATTGCATTGTTTACTGATTTATCTTTCATGCATTTGATATTTTCTTTATATCTGTATATTTTTTGTCCCATCACAAGTGATGGTTGTTATGCATATCTGAGTATTTCAATTCTCAGACGGTTAAATGGTAATAGGTTTAGCGGTAGGTCAGACACATGACACTCTATTCAGTTACTCCCATTTATAGTGCAGGCTAGATTCAAAACATTATCTACTCATTCAAAGCGTTCTAGAGGCTCTGCAGATGGATTGTGCATTATTTTGGGTTATAGGTATCAAGTCTTAACTTATCATACAACACGCTTTAATTTAGATGATATTCAGTCTACTTTATTTGTTTAACATTGTATTAACTAAATAAATTGGATCATATGAGTGCGAATTAGGTATGTACTACATCATTATGGTTCACTCGATACAAGTTAGTAAGCAATGGATATCGGCTATGTCCAATCTATTTTGGAACGTGACAAATTTAGTATTAGAGTTCTAGGTTAAATTTATCCTAGGGAGTCTATGCAGACATGTCTTGCAGCGTCTAATTTATGCATATGTAGCCGACCACTCATATATCTCTTAGAAGCTTTGAACATTATAGATGTTTTCTGTTCTTTCTTGATTTTAGATCATGTAGTTAACTTGGAGTAAGTAAATAAGACAACCCGATCGGTCATTTTGTGTAATTGTGCCCCGTTACCCCTGATGCCTCACACGTGTTTATGATTTTGTGACTTACGAGGTTGATTAGTTTCGGTCCGGAAAAACTTCGGGTTGATTTGGACCCTTTGGTTCTTGACTTAGAAGCTTCAGCTAGAAATATCGACCAAACTTTGACTTTTGTGGAACGCCCCCAAAACGGTATTTTAATGGATCTGTTAGCCTCGTATCGTGATTTTGAACTTTGACGTATGCCGGGAATCTAATTCGGAAGTCCATAGGTTGATTTGTGTTATTTTGCCAAAGTTTGGCAATTTGAAGTTGAAAAGTTTGACCGTAGGTTATTTTTGGAACTCGGAGTAGGCCCGTTATGCTATTTAGAACGTGTCTACAAAATTTGGTATCATTTGAAGTTGAATTGATAGGATTCGGACGCTTAGTTGCAATTCTAGAGGTTATTGAAATTTACTTGAAATTCATGTGTTTTGGTGTCCGATTCATAGTTCTATATGTTATTTTTTTGTATTGATCGCGAGAGCGAGTTCGTATGATATTTTTACACTTGTGTGAGTGTTTTGTTTGGAGCTGTCACGATCCCAATTTTTTACCGTAGGATGTCGTAATGGCACCTAATCTCTATGACTAGGTAAGCCTAACATACATAGAGAAATGGCGGAAATACTACTAAAATTTCAAATTAAACCTTCATACTATTATAATAAACTCAATAGTACAATAGCAAACACTTTCCCCAAAACATGGTGGAACGAAGTTATAAGCTCTACAGAATAAACTAGAATGTCTATACATCACTATCTGAATGAAAAATACAACAGGAAAGAAAGATAAAGGAAGGTGACTCCGAGGCCTGCGGACACCGAGTAGGTATACCGTGAAGTCTTCGGAAAATCAGCTACAACCAATCACTAACTTCCCGCACGAGCAAACGTACCTGGATCTGCATGAAAATATATGCAGAAGCGTAGTATGAGTAAACCACAACGGTACCCAATAAGTATCAAGTCTAGCCTCGATAAAGTAGTGACAAGGCCAGGTCAAGACACCTACTAGTACATAATAAACAGAATGAAATATAATAATGAGAAGTAATAGAAGGCGGTGAAATAACTGATACGAAACAAGTTAATAGCATAGACTAATGTCGGAATTTGTAAGCATAGAAATAACATAAAGGAAGCAATTAAAGAGAACCACCATAGTCAAATATGGATCCAAACTGATAATACAAGGAAGAACGAAAGTAACAAGAAGTGTTTCCCTAATAACTCTTTACAACATGAGATAAACAACAAGAATCACCAACAAGGTACCGCCTCGTACACAACAAGAAATCACAACCGAGGTACCGCCTCGTATACAACAACAATCACAACCGAGGTACTACCTTCTATTCACATTTCTCAATTTCAATCATAATTTTTTCTTATACCGCCGCTTGAGCCTTACATTTAAATAGTTTTGAAAATATTTTTCTCCGAAATATCTACATGCACTTTACCCCCCCC
>NW_017672951.1:42587-75859 GCF_001879085.1 Nicotiana attenuata
CCCCCCCCCCCCCCACTTTGTGACGCCGTATGGCTTCAAATAATTCCCTTACAAGCAACACGCAAATAAGTCCCACCTTATGCCTCTGAATGCCCATTAACCCCTATCCTTTTACCGCCGCATGCGCATCAATATCACATCACAATAACAGCTCGCACCACAAGTGTCCATATGCCACAACTTACCAATAATCAACAATATCAATGTTTCCACAACAATAGTCCATGGCTCAAGCACAAGGTGTACAAGAATGTCAATAATAACAATGAATGTAAATTTCTCAACAAGAGAGATATCTCAACAATAACATCTTCGCCTCACGTAATAACGGCTTTCACAACTTCAACACCAATAACTCAACAATAAGAGAGATAATGTGTAACTACTATATCAAATAAGAATAACTCACAAGGAAAGAGATAACATGTAACAATGACTTCAAATAATGATAAATCAACAATGGAAGAGATAACATAAAACAGTGGCTTCAATGATGATAAATCAACAATGGAAGAGATAACATGTAACAATGAAAGATGTATCAACTTCAACTAAAGCATAAGAGCAAAATATCAAGTAAGATGTAGAGCAAGTGTTAACAAAGTCATTTAAGGTATGTAAAGATAGACTAACACGAGTAAGAGTAGTTTGACTAAGAGAATTTAAAACATGATATGACAATTTAATTAAAGCATGTGGAAAGAGTCTAAGTAGACTAAACCGGTCAAATACACATATAACCCGTGTACCCACTCGTTGCGTACACGGATTTCACATAGCACAAATGACATCTTCAATCCCAAATCCTAAGGGGTAGTTCCCCCAAACAAAGTTAGGCAAGATACTTACCTCAACTAGGCCAACTCAACCCTCGGAAATAGCTTTCCTACTAAAATTCGCCTCCACACGGCTCAAATCTAATCAAAATTGACTTAATATCATCAAACAATGCAAGAAAAAATAATTATAATAGATAAAGCTATGATCTTTACACTTTTCCCAAAAAGTCAACAAAAGTCAACTCAGGGCCCGCCTAGTCAAAATCCGGGTCAAAGGGTAGATTTTACTACCCATAACCCCACGAGTCCATATATATGAGTAGTTTCAAAATCCGAGTCCAAATCGACTCTCAAAACTCAAATTCTTATTTTACAAAAACTTGACAAAGGTTCACAAATTTTCACTTTGATTCACATGATTTTGATGTTAAAATCTAAGATATATTTATGAAATATAGTTGGAAATAGATTAGAATCACTTATCCAAAGTTTGTAGACGAAAATCCCCTCTCCAAATCGCCTCCTGCCGAGTCTAGGGTTCTAAAATGAGAGAATATGTTGAAAAATCCCGTCTCCCGACCCTTTTGATCAGCTGCAGATGTCGCAATTGTGACGTAGGATCGCAATTGCAGCACTGACAAGCTTAGGTCACGTAAATTCGAAGATGGGTTCCGCAAATGCGAAGATGGGTTCGCAAATGCAAACCCTGCTCCCCTAGCAAAAACGACAAAGTTGTCGCAAATGCGAGCCTAGCCCAGCCCAAGTCACATTTGCAGTTGCGACCCAGGCATCTCAATTGCGATACATGTGATCCCATGCTAAGGTCGCAATCGCGACTCTTGTGTCCGCAAATGCGACACCAGAGGCTGATGCACACCAGATTTCAGGTTTTCAGTCCAAGACACTCTAATACATGTCCGATCAACCGAGCCCTCGTTGTTCCAAGCATAAAATCCACACAAGTCTAAAAATATCATAAGAACTCGCTCGTGCGATCAAAACACAAAGATAACATCTAAAACTATGAATCGAACACTAAAACACATGAATTTCAAAGTAAAGTTCAAGAACTACTAGAATTGCAACTAAGCGTCTGAATCCTCTCAATTCAACTCCAAATGATATCAATTTTTACAGACAAGTTCTAATTAACATAACAAACCTATTCCAAGTCCCAAAATCAAATACTGAACTCGATAGCTAAAAGTCAACCTACGGTCAAATTTTTCAACTTCAAATTGCCAAATTTTGGCAAAACAACACAAATCAACCCAGGACTTCTGAATTCAATTCTGGACATATGACCAAGTCCAAAATCACGATACGAAGCTATCAGAGCCATTAAAACACTGTTCCAAGGTTGATTTTGCAAAAGTCAAAGTTTGGTCAATATTTCTAACTTAGGCTTCCAAGTCAAGAATCAAAGGTTCCAAATCAACCCGAAATCTTCTCGGAATGAAACTAATCAACCCCATAAGTCATAAAATCATAAACACATATGTATGAAGCATCAAAAAGGGGAAATGAGGTGCAATTACACAAAACGACCGGCGGGTCGTTATATTCTCCCCCTCTTAAAACAAATGTTCGTCATCGAACGTGCATAAGGACATACCTGAAGTGATTAACAGATGAGGATAACAACCCATGTCGTGCTCGGTCTCCGAGGTTGCCTCCTCAATCGGATGACCCTCCATTGAACCTCCACTGAAGCAATGTTATTTGATCTCAACTTCCGGACCTGTCTGTCCAAGATAGCCACTGGCTCCTCCATATAAGTCAAATCCTTGTCCAAGTGGACTGAGCTAAAGTCTAGAACATGAGACGGATCACCATGATACTTCCGGAGCATTGAAACATGGAACATCGAATGAACCATAGATAAACTAGGTGGCAATGCAAGCTTGTAGGCCACCTCACCAATCCTCTCAATGATCTCAAAGGGTCCGATATACCTAAGGCTCAACTTGCCCTTCTTTCTGAACCTCATCACATCCTTCATAGGTGAAACCCAGAACAAGACTCACTCTCAAATCATAAATGCTACATCACAAACCTTCCGATCAGCATAATTTTGTCTAGACTTGGCTGTACGAAGTCGATCCTGAATCAACTTGACCTTCTCCAAGGCTTCTCAAACCAAATCCGTACCCAATAACTTGGCCTCTCCCGGCTCAAACCAACCAATTAGAGAATGACATCATCTCCCATATAGAGCCTCATAAGGAGCCATATCGATTGATAGTTGTTGTTGTAGGCAAACTCCGCAAGTGGCAAGAACAGATCGCAAGAACCCCCAAAATCCATAACACATGCATGAAGCATATCCTCCAATGTTTGAATGGTGCTCGGACTGTCCGTGCGTCTGGGGTGAAATGTTGTACTCAACTCAGCACATGTACCTAACTCACGCTGCATAGCTCTCCAGAAATGCGAGGTAAACTACGTGCCCTGGTCAGAAATGATGAATACCGGTACACCATGAAGTTAGATAATCTCACGGATATTGATCTGAGCTAGCTACTCTGAAGAATAGGTCGTCACCACTGGAATGTAATGACCTGACTTGGGCAACCTATCCATAATCATCCAAACATCGTCAAATTTATTCTAAGTCTGTGGGAACCTAACAACAAAATCTATGGTGACACGCTCCCACTTCCACTCGGGAATCTCAAGTCTCTGGAGCAAACCGCCTGACCTCTGATGCTCATACTTCACTTGCTGACAATTTAGGCACCGAGCTACATACTCCACTATGACTTTCTTCATTCTCCTCCACCAATACTCCTGCCTCAAATCCTGATGCATCTTAGCGGCACCCGGATGAATGGAGTATCGTGAACTGTGGGCCTCCTGAAGAATTAACTCACGTAACCCATCTAAATTGGGCACACATAACTGGCTCTACATCCGCAACACACCATCATCTCCAATAGAAACCTCTTTGGCATCGCCGTGCTGTACCGTGTGCTTAAGGACAAGCAAATAAAGGTCGTCATACTGACGCTCTCTGATGCGATCATAATAAGAAGACCGAGAAACCACGCAGGCAAGAACTCGACTGGGCTCTGAAACATCCAATCTAACAAATTGATTGGCCAAGGCCTGAACATCAATGGCTAGTGGCCTCTCTGTTGCCAGTAGATATGCCAAACTACCATACTCTCCGCCTTTAACTCAAGGAACAGGCTTCCACATTGGCCTTCTCGGGATGATATAGAATAGTGATATCATACTCTTTAAGCAACTCTAACCACCTTCATTGCCGCAAATTAAGATCTTTCTGTTTGAACATATGCTGGAGATTCTGGTGGTCGGTAAAGACATCACAAGGGACACAATACTAATAGTGCTGCCAAATCTTAAATGTATGAACAATAGCTGTTAATTCTAAGTCATAGACTGGATAATTCTTCTCACGGGTCTTCAACTGCCGAGATGCATAGGCAATCACCCTATCGTCTTTCATCAACACCACGCCAAGGCCAACACGTGATGTATCAAAATACACAGTGTAAGACTCTAAGCCCATAGGCAACACCAATATTGAGGCCGTAGTCAAGGCAGTCTTGAGCTTTTGAAGCTCGCCTCACACTCCTTAGACCATCTAAAAGGAGCACCCTTCTAGGACAATCTAGTCATAGGTGCAGCAATGGATGAGAAACCCTCTACGAAACAGGGATTATACACGGCCAAACCAAGGAAACTCCGAATGTCCGTAGTTGAAGACAGTTTTGGCCCATTTTGAACTTCTTCAATCTACTTCGGATCTACCTTGATCCCCTCACTCGACACCATATGACCCAAAAATGCACCGAATCAAGCCAGATTTCACACTTTGACAATTTTGCATACAACTTCTTCTCTCTCAAGGTTTGGAGCACAATCCTCAAAAATGTTGCTCATGATCTTCCCAACTGCGGGAGTACACCAAGATGTCGTCAGTAAATACAATGACGAATGAATCAAGATATGGCTAAAATACACTGTTCATCAGGTGCATAAATGTTGTTGGGGCATTGGTCATCCAAATGACGTCATAAGGAACTCATAGTGACCATACCGAGTCCTAAAGGTAGTCTTCGAGGTATCCGGATGCCGAATCTTTAGCTGATGATACCCTGGCCGCAAATCAATCTTTGAGAACACTCTGGCACCTTGTAGCTAATCAAATAAGTCATCAATGTGCAGCAATGTATACTTGTTCTTCACTGTAACCTTGTTCAACTGCCGATAATCTATACACATGCTCATAAAACCATCCTTTTTTTACAAACAAAATTGGAGTACCCCAAGGCGACACATTAAGCTGAATGAAACCCTTATCAAGAAACTCTTGCAACTGCTCCTTTAACTCCTTCAACTCTGCTGGGACCATATGATGTAGTGGGATATAAATGGGATGAGCGCCTGGCAACAAGTCAATACCAAAATCAATATCTCTATCAGGCGGCATGCCCGGAAGATCTGCTAGAAATATATTTAGGAAGTCTCTCACTTTCGGAATTGACTCCACGGTAGGAGTATCAGCACTGACATCTCTCACAAAGGCTAGATATGCATCACACCCCTTCTCAACCATCCGCTGAGCCTTTAGGAACATAATCCAATGCGTCTCTCCACTCTAACCATGCCAAACCTGGCATAGCCAATGTGACAATCTTGGTGTGACAATCTAGAATAGCATGATAGGGCGACAAGTATTCCATGCCCAAGATCACATCAAAATCTACATACTGAGAAACAATAGATCAACTTTGGTCATAAAACCTCCAATTACAACAAAACACAACTGATACACACGGTCCACAATAATAGAATCTCCCACAGGCATGGACACATAAATAAGAAAACTCAAAGAATCACGAGATATATCACAATACAGAGCAAAGTAAGATGACACATATAAATAAGTGGATCGCAGATCAAATAAGACCGATGCATGTCTGTGATAAATCGGAACCATACCTGTGATGACTGCGTCTGAAGCGACTACCTCCATCCTACCCGGACAAGCATAGACTCTGGCATGGACTCCCCCTCTAGGGCAACCTCTACCCTCCCATCCCCCACCCCTAGATGGCTGTGCGAGTGGAGCGGCAATTGGAGTAGCAACCATGGCTTGTGAGGTTTGTGGACCTAACTAAATTAGTAGAGCCTGAATAGTCTGTGGACGTGCACCCATTCTGAGTCTGGGGTAGTCCCTCACCACATGACAGGTATCACCACACTCAAAGCAAGCTCTCGGTGATTGTGGATATGTTGACCAAGTCGACTCATTTCATTCTAGTGATGACTACTTATTCTTCAGGGCAGCTGGCTCAGGTCTATATTCATGATATTGTTAGACTTCATGGCATTCCAGTCTCCATCATCTCTAATCGGGGTACGAAGTTTACATTGCGGTTCTAGAAGGCTGTACAACGTGATTTAGGCACACAGGTTGAGTTGAGTACAGCATTCCACCATCAGATGGACGGACAGTCCGAGCGTACTATTCAGATATTGGAGGATATGCTTCGTGCCTATATGATGGAGTTCGGGGGTTCTTGGGGTCAGTTCTTGTCGCTTGCGGAGTTTGCCTAAAACCACACCTACTGGTCGAGCATTCAGATGGCTCCGTATAAGGCCTTGTATAAGAGGCGGTGTCGGTCTCGATGGGTTGGTTTGAGCCGGATGAGGCTAGGCTATTGGGTACTGATTTGGTTCAGGATACTTTGGAAAAGGTTAAATTGACTCAAGATCTACTTCGTACAACCCAATCTAGACAAAAAAGTTATGTGGATCGGAAGGTTTGCGATGTTGTATTCATGGTTGGAGAGTGGGACTTGATCCGGGTTTTGCTCATGAAGGGTGTTATGAGGTTCGGGAAGAAGTTCAAGTTGAGCCCTAGGTATATCGGACCTTTTGAGATTCTTTAGAGGATAGGAGAGGTGGCCTACAAGCTTGCACTGCCACCTAGTCTAACTACAGTTCATCTAGTATTCCATGTTTCTATGCTCCGGAAGTATCACGGCATCCGTCTTATGTGTTGGATTTTAGCTCAGTCCGATTGGACAAGGATTTTTCTTATGTTGAAGAGCCGGTGGTAATTTTGGACGTCCGAACGTTAAGGTCGAAGAAAATTGCTTCGGTGAAGGTTTAGTGGAGAGGTCAACCAGTCAAGGAGGCGACTTGGGAGACCGAGCATGATATGTGTTGCCGTTATCCTCATCTTTTCACCACTTTGGGTATGTCCCTTTACTCTTTGAGGATAAACGTTTGTTTTAAGAGGGGAGGATGTAATGACCCGGCTGATCATTTTGAGTATTTTAGCCCCGATCCCCTATTTATTACCTCCTCTATGTTGTATTATGGTTATGTGATTTGTCGGGGATGTTTAGTTTTGGTTCAGGTGAGTTTCAGAATGAAATAGGACACATAGTCCCAAAGTTGGAGCCTTAAGTTGAAAGAGTTGATCGTAGTTTGACTTTTGTGTAGACGACTCCGGTATGGAGTTTTGACGGTTCCAATAGCTCCATATGTTATTTTGGACTTAGGAGCGTTCGGATGTTGATTTGGAGGTTTGTAGGTCGTTTCGGCTTGAATTGGCGAAGGTTAGAAAGTTGAAGGTTTGGAAGGTTGACAAGTTTGATCGGGAGTTGACTTTATTGATATGGGAGTCGAATTCCAACTCTAGAAGTTGGAGTAGGTCCATCATATCATTTATGACTTGTGTTCAAAATTTGAAGTCAATCGGAGTTGTTTTGGTATGAATCGGCATTGGTTTTGGAATTCGGAAGTTCATAGTTTCAACAGGATTGAATTGGGTTACGATTCGTATAATCAATGTTATTTGATGTGATTTTTGGCCTCGAGTAGGTCCGTTATGTGTTTTGAAACTTGTTGGTATATCCGAACGGGGTCCCGTGGGCCCCGGGTGTGATTCGGATGGAACCCGAAACAATTTTGGACGTTATGCATTGACGAAGTTTTGTTGTGACTAGTGCAATCGCACCTGCTCAATTTGGGTCGCCCTAGGGGTGTTCGTCGGTCGGTACGGTATGGTATTTAGACATTTCGATACAGTATTTTCGGTATTCGGTTTGTTAAAATGCAATACCAATACCGTACCTAATTAAATTCGGTATGGTTCGGTTTTTCTCCTTTCGGTTTCGGTTTATTCAGTTTGGTAACTTCGGTTTATTCGGTTCGAATACTAACTAGTACATAAAGTCATAGACTGTAATATTCTAAGTTAACGTACTCAAAAGTACACAAATAAAAATATTTGTTGACAAAAGTTTTGTCCAAAACTAGCAAATACCAACTTAGAGAGAGAAAACTGTACATAAAAGAATAAATTTGATCATTAGAAATGTCTTGTTACTTGCTTAGAGTTAATTGATGAACTTAGAGAATAAAGGAAAGTAAAATTTTAGATTTTTATACTTATGTTATAACTAATAATATGTGTATTGTATAATATCATATATATTTCGGTACGGTATCGGTATTTCGGTATTTCATTTTAAAATACCAAATACCATACCTAATACCAATATTTTTTAAAATTTAAACCAAACACCATACCAATTACCAAAATATCGAATACCAAATACCAAAATTTTTGGTTTCGGTACGGTAATTCGGTATTTACCAAATTATGCACAGCCCTAGACGCAGGTGCGTCGCCGTAGAAGCGAATATTTTCATAACCAGTTGGGACCGCGGGTGCGGTCCATGTTCTATAGAAGCGGAATCGCTGATGCGGGGAATGCATCGCAGAAGCGGATATGGCCAAGGAGGCCTGCGATCATAGAAGCTGACAGCGTCCGCAGAAGTGCGTTTTGTCCGCAGAAGTGGAAGCACAGAAGAGGAAATTCGTGACTAAAACTGGAACCGCACCTGCAATGGTTTTTCCGCAGATGCGACTAAGTGGCCGGAGATGCGGAATCTCTCGGCGAAAAAGGGCTAAGATCGAGGGTTTGATTTCATTATTCATTCTTGGACCTAGAGAGCTCGGTTTGTGGTAATTTTTTTGAGAGATTTTCAAGAAATTCATTGGGGTAAGATATTTTAACTCGGTTTTGGTTATACTACACGAATCCATTGTTATTTTCATCATTTAATTAGTGTTTTGAGTTGGAAATTTGGGGGGAAATTGTGAAAACTTCCTAGACTGAATTTTGGGGTTTTGAAAGGCGATTTGAGGCCAAATTTGAGTAATTCTTGTATGGTTGGACTTTCATCAAATGGGTGTTCGAATTTTGTTATTTTGGTCGAGTTCCAAAATACAAGCCCGGGATTGACTTTTTGAATTGACTTTTAAATTCTCTTTAAAGATCGTAACTTTATTGCTCGAAATAGTTTTCTATAGTTTATATTTATGGTATGAAGTTGTTTTGGCTAGATTCGAGTCGTTCGAAGTTGGATAATCGAGGGAAAGGCTTACTAGTGGATTGAGTTAGCATGTTTTGATTTTGTATGGGGAAATCACCCCTTAGGATTTGTGTTGTTTGTGTTAATTGTGATGTGTGGAAGCCGTGTACACAAGGTGACGAGTGTGTACATGGGCTAAATGTGGTAATTGACCGGTTTTAGCTATGGTAGATTCCTTTCATGCCTTAATTGGGTTACCTTAACATGTTATATTTATCATTATTAGGCTATCTTCACATGCTCTACTTGTCTTATCTCTTACATGTTAATTACTCTACGTGTACAGTTAAAGTTGTTGTTTCCTCTATTCCTTATTCATTATTTAACCGTGAATTCTCTACTTAAAGTTGTTATTCTTGGAATATCTTGTTGTTGAAATTGGTATTGAGTTGTAAAGGTCGTGATTCATATTGAGGCAAGGTTATAAAGACGGAAATACTATTCTTGTTGAGTTATTCATTTCCGAATGTTATTGTTAAGACTCTTGTGCATATTGTGGTTGGGCCATGGGCTATTTGTTGTGAAAACACCGTTATTGTTGATTTCTTTGGCAAGTTGTGATATTGGGCACTTGAGGTGCGATTTGTGATACATTGTGATATTGATACGCATGCGGTGGTATAAGGTTTTGGGGTTGAAACGCATGCGGTGATATAAGGTGGGATTGATACATGTGTTTCTAGTAGGGGAACTACTTGAAGCCACGCGGTGTGATAAGGTGGGCTAAAACGTGAGAAACTATTTTGGGAAAAATGATTTTCAAAACTAAATGCAAGGCTCCCGCGGTGATATAAGGAAAGATTGTGAAATGTTTTGTGATTTAAGACTACGAGGCGGTACCTCGGTAGTGATTCTTGTTGATACTTTTCTATTACTTCACTTGTGTTTTGTTGCTTTGTTCTGTGTCATAGCATTCCTTGTTTTCCTTTCGTGATGCATTATTTGCCTTAGTTCAGTGTAGCTAATCTCGGTGTATTTCTTTATTGTCTCATTTCTATTGCTATCATTATTTCACTGTTATATACCTGTTCAGCTTCATATTTATTTCAGTAGGGCCTTCACCTGACCTCGTCACTGCTCTACCGAGGTTAGGCTTGGCACTTACTCGGTACCGTTGTGGTGTACTCATACTATGCTTCTGCACATCTTTTTGTGCAGATCCAGGTACTTCTTACCAGTGCAGGCACTAGTGAGACGAGCCCACATTGGAGACTTCAAGGTATACCTGCTGGCGTCCACATGACTCGAAGTCATTCTCTATCTAGTCTATCTTCTTTTCTTATGCTTTTCTAGACACTGATGTATAGGGATCCTTAGTACCATCTTATAGAGCTTGTGACTTGTCATCATTAGATTTTGGGAAGTTTGTATATGCTAAGTTGTGGAGTTTCTTAATATACTGGTTGAGCATTTGATAGTTTGTCTGTTATTTTTGTATATTCTGCATGTATGTTAGGCTTACCTAGTCTTAGAGACTAGGTGCCATCACGACATCTTACGGAGGGAAATTGGGGTCGTGATAATATTGTTACGAGTAGTTCTTGGCTATTGGTGTTGGACTCTGACCGTTTCTCCAATCTCGTCACTACTTTTAACCTAAGGTTAGGTTTGTTACTTATTGAGTACATGGGGTCGGTTGTACTCATACTACGTTTCTGCAACTTGCGTATAGATTTTGGAGCTGATGCTGCTATGTATGGCGGGAGCTAGCATTGAAGATGTACCTACGTTCCAGTTATAGTTGCTTCTTATTCATGGTAGCTTTCGATTTATAAAATCTATTTTTGCACATTTCGAATAGATGATGTATTTATTTCATTCTAGTTTTGTAAACTCTAAATCTTAGAAGCTCATGATTTGTACTACCAGTCCTTGGGGATTCTTTGTATAAAAGTTTAGTTATGTTATCATTATTTCTTTCGGTATATCTCATTTGAAATTAGATTATTGTTAAATTGGCTTACCTAGCAGGTTGGTTTAGGTATCATCACGACTAGCTGGATTTTGGGTCGTGACAAGTTGGTATCAGAGCTCTAGGTTCATAGGTTCTACGAGTCGTGAGCAAGTGTCTAGTAGAGTCTTGCGGATCGATATGGTAACGTCCATACCTATCTTCGAGAGGCTACAGGGCATTTAGGATAAACTTCCCATCTTTCTTTCCTTATCGTGCTGCATTGATTGAGCTTGAAGCGTATCTCTTTGAATTCCTTCCACTCACTCGTATGCGCATATGAGCACTCGGTATCAGCTGTACATCGATGGCTTGTGAAAATCCATGGATGAGGTGCGAGATATATTTTCTATGTTTTGGTGATGGGCCAGTCTGGAGGACTTAAGGCCCAGTTTGGACCGCAACTTAGGCTCGGTAGTTTCAATTGTGTGAGCATGTGCTTTTGGACTTCTATGTCTAGTGGTGTCCCTATTAGAGGGACTGCTTGCTCGATGAGTGGTTGGATGGCTATATGATGAGTAGGATGTGACTGCGGGATGTGTTCAGATGGTTTGAATGTGACAGGAAGAGTTTTCTCGAGATGTGAAAGGGACTATTGGGTGCTCAATTTCTGTGGGTGTGTTATACGGTCGTAGTTATGGGGGTTTTGAGGAACTCTTTCATGATATTTCAATTGTGGAACGAGGTAGATTCTCATGTCTTGTTGATGAGTTCATACTCAGTGAGATTAAGTAATTGCGTAGTAGTTGTGGCTGTGAAAGAGTATAGAGAGATGTCAATTTGAGGCTAAGCAGGTGGGTTGTCACCTGCAGAGTAATCTACGGATGTGTGATCCTTATGATGTCGTGTATAGGGTTTCTTTTCTACCAGTGGGTTATATGTGTTGCGATTTGAGTTTGGATCGGTTGATAAAGTTGATCTAATTGTCACGAGGATGAATGCGGGCTTCGCGAATGAATTGAGGTATTTTATGGGTTGTGTTGTAGGAGCTTGTGAAGGATTTAGTTGAATCTCACTGCGGGATAATGGCATAGAGTATGGGTATTGTGAGTTATCAGGTAATTTGTTCTATGGCTTTAAGCCAAGTGGGGAAGTTTGACATCGACGATTTGATTGCACGGTTATGTGTTGTATTGGTTTCGGTCTGAAGCATACTTGTGGTTCGGTTATGACTCGCAGAGGTTAGTTTTGAAGATGACTTGAGTAAGGAATTTCTGGATGCATGATGTATTAACCCTTATGGATGGATATATAGGAGCCTTGGAAATGGTCTAGGGTTATTTTTCGTGATGGATGTGATGTACTATGAAAAGGATTCACTCGATTGCTTAGAGGTGTGGATTACTTCTTTTGGTATTTTCGTGCTAATAGGGACAGGTCGTTCGGCCCTTTCAGTCGGTGCAATTGAGATTTGAGCAAAGTGGATTACTCTCGAGAAGGTTACAATGGATTCAAGATTTATATATGGCAATTGAGAATTTTTCGGACTTGTATATGGCTAGAATTTGAGATTTGCATCGGATGGTGTCGGGACTTGCGATAGTTTTGCATCACTATGGATTCTCCATTTCAGTATCAGGAAGGTCAAGGGAATAGTTTTAGATTCACATATGGTCTCTTCAGAGTGGGGAACTCGATTGTGGTACTTTTGGGGTGCTAAGAGGGAATGTAACAACTTATGGGCCTTAGGGCGGTGTGGTTTTACACTAGGATCTCTTGTGGTGAGCTTTGAGTAAGGATCGTGGTGTTCTGGCAAGGAGAAGTGTCAACTTGAGGGTAATTCGGAAGGTACTCGGAGAAATAGGATAGCTTGGTAATAGGTTGGATCATCACGGTAATGGATATGATCGGTTCTTTGGATACTTATGATGTGGTGAGTCTCTATAGGCGTTTTGTGGCAATACTCTTGGGTTTGGCAACCTGCGTGGCTTTATTGAGTTAGAGAAATTCAGTTATGTGGCTTGGTTATGTGCAAATGGGTTTCGAAGAGTTCTTGATGGTTTCTACCACGGTTTGAGATGGATATTTTCCACCAGCGTGAGGAGCATGTTGAGTATTGTGATTTCTCCTGGATGGGATCAAATGGAAGGTTTCTGACTGATCGGATATGTATCCTGCTGGACTCCGAGTTAATTATGAGATTCTTGTGCTTTTCATATGATGGCATGATAGACACGGTGTGTTGTGTGGGATTGAGAATTGCATGTGCAAGGTCACAGTTTAGTTTTGAAGGGAAGGTCATGAATTCTTAGGCAACATGGACGGTTTCAGATGACTTGATGAATGCTATTACTACTTGTATTGGGTTTGTTTTAAGCAACTACTATGATCGGGAATTATTGCTACGAGTATGCGAGTTATGTGGTATATCACGTGATTACATCTTGGGTTATGGATATGACTTGATACATCTTGTTCAGACTTATACAGTGTGTAGGTGCGAGATTCTGCCCTTCTAAGGAATTTCGTATGTGGAAATTGGGTTCTAAGACTTCCGGGCTAAGATTAAAGTAATGATCTTCAGTTATGTGTGTTGTCAGGCTTACATGGATTGGGGTGACGTGGGATCACCCCAGGGTATGTGCATGGTAAGGTTACACGACAATTTGTTAGCTTTGGAACGACTCTAGGCACGTTCGAGGACGAACATATGTTTAAGTGGGGGAGAATGTAACGACCCGATTGGTCATTTTGAGCATTTGCATTCTGTTTGGCCGTTTGAAGTCTTGAGTAGCTTCACATGATGTATTATGACTTGTGTGTATCATCGGTTTTAGTTTTCAGGTGAGTCGGAATTGATTTGGAAGAATGATTCTCAACTAGGAAGCTTTAAGCTGGAAGAGTTGACCAAGTTTGACTTTTGAGTATTTGACCTCAGATCGGAGCTTTGATGGTTCCATTAGGTCCTGATGGTGATTTTGGACTTGGTCGTATACCCGGATTTCATTTGGATATTTCTAGAAGGTTTCGACACTAAATGGCGAAAGTTGGAAATTTGAAGGTTCGACATGTTCATAAGTTTGACCAGGAGTTGACTTTGATGATATCGGGTTTGGATGGTGGTTCCGGGAATTGGAATAACTTCTTTATGTCATTTGGGACATGTGTGCAAAATTTGGGTTCATTCCGAGTTGATTTGATATGGCTCGACACGAATTTTGGAAGTTGAAAGTTCATAAGTTCATTAAGTTCGATCTGAGGTGAAATTAGTGGTTTTGGTGTTGTTATGTGTGATTTGAGGCCTCAAGTAGGTCCGTGTTATGTTTTGAGACTTGTTAGCATGTTCGGACGGGGTTCTGAGGGTTCAGGTGAGTTGCGGGCGTGTTTCGAACCATTATTCATTCATATATGGTTGTTGGTAGTTGCTGGTATTGATGTTGCGCACCTGTGGTTGATTTTGCTTAGGTGCGGTGGTCGCAGAAGCGGATATGTTATTGCACCTGCGAAAAGGGACTGAGTTTGGAGTCATCGCATATGTGAAGATTGGGGCGCGTCTGCGACCTCGTAGAAGCGATGGTCTTGAGCTCAGAAGCGAGCTTGAGTACAGAAGCGTGTTTGCCTTCGCACCTGCGATTGTGTAGAAGTGGAAGGAGGTCCACATATGCGAGGGGTCAGCTGGTTAGTTTTTTACGCAGAAGCGAAAAGTTAGTCGCAGAAGCGGCTGGGATGTCGCAGATGCGACAATGCCTGGGCAGAAGCTATAAATCGAGGGCATGGTCATTTTCATTCACATTTTGTGATTTGGCTCGGTTTTAGGTGACTTTGGAGAGGAATTTCACAACAAGGATTGAGGTAAGCATTCTTGACTTAGTGTTGATTATATTTCATGAATCTATCTTCATTTTTGGCATTTAATTGATGATTTCAAAGGAGAAATTGGTGGTTTTTGTCTAAAATTTCATAGAGTGAATTTTGAGTTTTGAATATCGATTTAGAGTCAGATTTGAGTGAAACTAGTATGGTTGGCCTCGTAATTGAATGGGTTGTTGGATTTTGTGAGTTTTGACGGGTTCCGAGGGGCGGGCTCGGGTTTGACTTTTTGGTTTGGGTTTTTGATTATTAAAGATTCAACCTTTATGGATTGGGTTTGTTTCCTTTGGCATTACTTGATGTTCTCGAGTTGTTTTTGGCTAGTTTCAAACCGTTCAGAAATCGGTACACACAGGATGGCATTTCTAGAGTATCGTTTGACTTGTTCGGTATTGGATTCGACTTGTTGAGGTAAGTAACACTTCTAAACTTGATGCTGAGGGTATGAACCCTGAATATACGTGTTATGTATTTGGTGTTGAGGTGACGTACATGCTAGGTGACGGATGTGTGGGCGTGTACCGTGATGACTCAGTTGATTCTGTGGTACTATGTAGTTATCTATCTTGTTTCTATTCAGGAACTGTCTACGTGTAAGAGTAATTGAGCTGTGATCCATGTTAGAAAGCATGTTTAGGCGATATTCTTATTCTGTTGGGCCCCACTGAGGTCATTTCTGCTATTGAGTTATTTGCTTAAATTGCAATTACTTACTCAGTCATATTCATTCATGTGCATATCATATCTCAGTCTCTGTTATCATTTGTTGTCACATCATGTTATTATTGTTTAGGCTGATTGGCAAGAGATTTATGAGCCCGAGAGACTGGAGAGATTGATGACTAAGTGAGGCCAAGGTCCTGATTGTGAGTGATATTTATGGGATCGGGTTGCACGCCGCATCCAGCTTTATTGATTCATAATGGGATCGGGATGCACGCTGCAGCATGCCATGATTGGCTTATATTAGCGCTTGGGCAGGATCCACCCTCCAGATTCTGACATACCAGCAGTGAGTGCAGGTACCGATGAGTGCGAGTGCCGAGTGATTGAGAGTGCCGAGTGATTGGGAGGTACTGAGTGAATGAGAGTGTTGAGTGATTGGGAGGTGCTGAGTGAGGTTGAATACTCGAGAGCATGAGCACATGAGTTTATCATTGTGGTGTATTACATTTGACATGCATACTTGGCATGTACGCATAGAGATGCATTTTCTCATGCTATACGGTATTGCGACATTATGACTTCGTATGCACATTGATAAGTAAGCAAAGAGATGTACTTTCCTCATGTTACCTTATAATGAAACATCTTATCTGTTGTTGAAAATTTTTGGGAAAAATCATATTTTTCTGGTATACTCATATTTTGGTGATTTCGATAAAAGATTTGGGGTTTTACTATTATATCTGAGAAGCATGCCTATTCTCCATAACTGTGAACGAGCTGATCATCATATCTTGGATATTATTACTTGTACTGCTTTTATTATATTGTTATGAGTTGTTCTTGGCTATTGGTGTTGGACTCTGACCGTTTCTCCAAGCTCGTCACTGCTTTCAACCAAAGGTTAGGTTTGTTACTTATTGAGTACATAGGGTCGGTTATACTCACACTACACTTCTGCACCTTGCGTGCAGATTCTGGAGTTGATGTTGTTGTGTATGGCGGGAGTTAGCATTGAATATGTACATGCGTTCCGGTTATAGCTGCTTCTTGTTCATGTAGCTTTAGATTTATAAAAACTTGTTTATGTACATTTCGAACAGGTGATATATTTATTTCATACTAGCTTCGTAAACTCTAAATTTTAGAAGCTCATGGTTTGTACTACCAGTACTTGGAGATTCTTTGTATAAAAGTTCAGCTATGTTATCATTATTTCTCTCAGTAGATCTCATTTGAATTGAATTATTGTTAAATTGATTTATCTAGCGGGTTGAGTTAGATGTCATTTCGACTAACTGGATTTTGAATCGTGACAATAAATAAATGTGACGATATCATCAAATGTCGTCACAATTTATCGCGACTCAAGATGTGACAAATTAGAACATCTGAATGAAGGTATATTGAATGATTTAAGTCATAAATGATTGCGAGGACGTATTAGTATTTTTTATTTTATTTTAAGGAAATTACTTCAAGAACGTGCGATAAGCCCAAGGTGAATAAAGTGACTTATTGTCTTGATCTCCATATTGGAATAATGCGAACAGATAATGACCTAGTTATTAGAAAAGTACGAGTCAACTAAGTTTGCAAAGAATGTTTTTGTGAATCGTGGGAAATAGGAATGATGAATTTTAAAGTTTTTCTAAAGGTCAAATAAATTCTAACATGACCACTTGCAATCGAGGTTGTGTCATAGGATCTAGTAGTGATACTTAAGAGTTGAAAGGAAGCACAAGTGTGCAAGTCGGGAATGTTTGAAATGTGTCGCTTGCGAGTGATGTACATCGGAGTCATAGATGGTTTGTAAATGGTCGAGACGACCCGACTAGCATCTACTCCCTCTGTTTCAATTTATATGAACCTGTTTGACTGAGCACGGAGTTTAAGAAAAAATAAGCATTTGGAATTTGTGATCCTAAACAAGCCAAAAAGAGGCTCAGTGTATTTGTGTGGTTATAAAAGCTTTTCATTAAGGGTAGAATTTTAAGTTTAAGCTAAATTGTTACCAAATTTAGAAAGGTATCATTCTTTTAGGAACGGAACAAAAAGGAAATAGGTTCACATAAACTACAACAGAGGGAGTGTAATATATGTGTTCGTGGTGCAACTAAACCTAAATGAGTAGATAAAGAGAATACCAAGCCAGGACGTGGATGAAAGATATAATCTTGGAGTTACTAGAGCGATAGGGATTGTTCCAGAAAGTTAAATCGGCATGAAACAACGACATTAAATTTGTTTAAATAAGGTTGTTTATCTCGAAAATACGAGTAACAATTAAATTTGATTTGTGGTTTTAAAGATACATGATTTAGTTCAATACCAATTAATAATCAAGAAACATGAAGTAGAAATGAAAGAGAAAAGTGAATCAAACCAATTTACTCGGCAACAGTGACCTCGAGCTCAGGGACCTCGAGGTAAGCTTGATATAATAAGAACAATAAATAAAGCAAAGTAAGAACAATAGAGCTAAAGGACAATGCTGATGAAAAGTAGGCGAAAAAGGTAGAGTATATACTTTTCCCAGTGATCAGATGATCTTACAAATGATTGGGATCCCCTTTTTATAATAGGGGAACCCTAAACAAGGAATATTTCTATTTACAGTAGGGAATATTCTTGTTACAGCTGTCTAACAGCCTAGTACGGAATCGTACAACCTTATTCCGAGTGATCTTGGGGACGTGGCTGGAATCTAGCTCATTCTGTTACAAACCCATAACGGTACTATTTCGGGATCGAGCACACTTGGTCTTGGTATTCCTCGAACTCCTGTCTCCGGGCATCGCACTCTATTTTCAAGCTCGAGTCTGGTCCACCGGTTTTCAGGGGTGGGCATATATCGGGTAAAATCGATAACCCGAACCATTAATTATTTATTGGGTTATTGGGTTAAAGGTTCGGTAACGGGTTTAAAAAATATTTTATTGGATTATCGGTTCGGGCTCGGTTTGGCAATTCTATTATTGGGTAAAACCGATAACCCAATAAGGGTTAACTAATTTACTAGTTTACCCTTAAGTATATATATACTAGGGTTTCATATACATAGTTCTCACTTCTCAGTTTCTCCGCCTCATACCCTGTCACCCTCACCAGTTCTCCGCCAGTCCGCCTCACGGCTCACACCCTCACCAGTTCTCCGCCTCAGGCTCACGCCCCCACCAGTCACCAATCAGCACGTCAAGACTTAGGCCGGTGTCAGTTGCATCACGCCCTCACCAGTCAGCCCGTCAAGACTCAGGCCGTGTAAGTTTTTAGTTGCTTCATCTTCATCTTTTTCTTAGTTTGTTTGAAAGCATTCTGGCTCTGGATTTTTCTTAGTTTGTTTGAAAGCTGAAGTGAGATTTGTCGTGTGCTTTAATTGTTGAGCTGTTACAAAGTTATCTTGTTTGATTCTGTTATAAAATTTGTATTTCATAACTTGAAAGATATGAATTAGATTTAGTAGTAGTCATAGCATCTTGGATCTGACCAGAATAATACCCTAGTTTAGGATTACTATGATTTGTTATCTTGTGTCGAATCAAATTTGTTATCTTGTGTCGAATTTTTATGTGTTTCATTTTTAGATTTTGTTGCCTCGTTGCTTGATTTCTTTTAAATCAAACTCACAGTGACACAAACACATGGCTAAAAATATCATGATTGATAAGGTGATTGGTGAAAGTGGAGCTTCTAATTCAAATGCGACAGCACAATCTCAATCAGTTCAATCGAAAGTAAAGAGACAAAGAAAAAAGAGGTTTGTTGCATGGGAATATTTTGACCAAATTATTGATCCGGAAGGAAATCAAAAGGGTGTCTGTAAACATTGCAAAAGAGAATATTTTGCCGATTCAAAAGAAAATGGTACGAAATCACTCCTTACACATATGGTCAATTGTACAAAAATGCCTTTTGATGTTGCAAAAAGTCAATCAAAAGTAGCCTTTAAACCTATTCCAGGGGGTAATAAGGGTGATGTAGCTGTTGTTCCTTGGAAATTTGATCAAGAACAATGTAGGAAGGCTTTGTGTCGTATGGTGATCGTTGATGAACTTCCTTTCAGCTTTGTTGAAAAGGAAGGTTTTATGAATTTTATGAAAGTTGCACAATCTTTTTTTCGAATTCCTTCACGTAGAACTGTGACTCGGGACTGTTTTGATCTTTTCAATGAGGAAAAAAGTAAGTTGGTGAAGCTTTTTAAAGATCAGAGAGTTTTCCTTACCACTGATACTTGGACTTCCTTACAACGAATAACTTATATGTGTATTACTGTTCATTGGATTGATAGTTAATGGAAAATGCATAAAAGAATTATCAACTTATGTCCAATTTTTAGTCATAGGGGTGAAGATATGGCAAATAGTATTGTTAATTGTTTGAAAGAGTGGGGGTTACAAAAGATTTTCACTGTCACAGTTGATAATGCTAGTTCAAATGATGTGACGGTTAAGGAGCTTTCTAAGAAGTTAACTAAATGGGGGACCAATTCTATGAATGTTAAGAACCTTCACGTGAGGTGTATGGCTCATATTATGAATCTTGTTGTTCAGGATGGTATAAAAGAATCAATTGTGTCTATTGAACGTATTAGGCAAGCAGTGAGATATATCAGGCAGTCTCCTGCTAGGTGGAAAAAGTTTCAGGAATGTTGTGATAAAGGAAATCTAGTTAGGAAATCTTTATGTTTGGATGTTCCTACAAGGTGGAATTCTACATACTTGATGTTGAACAGGGCTATTGAATATGAGAGTGCAATTTTAGAATATGCTGATCATGATATTGGCTTGTCACATCATCTTGAGTTTGTTGATATTGTGGATGGAAGTCCTGCAGGTACACTTTTGAGTAGTGATTGGGAGGATGTAAAGAAATTGACAAACTTTCTTGAAATTTTTTATAAGCTTACTGTAAAGGTATCTGGCTCACTTTATGTTACATCAAATCATCATTTTCTTGAAATTTGTGAAGTTGCTGTTTACTTGAAACATTGATATTAAATGAAGATGTTCTTTTGGGTTCAATGGCAAAGAAGATGAAGGAGAAATTTGATAAGTATTGGGGTGATCCAGAAAAAATGAACAAGATGATTTTCATTTCATGTGTTTTGGATCCTCGGTACAAGTTTGATTCTGTTAGTTTTGCACTTGCGAAGATGTTTGAAGAGAAATGGCCAATTATCGCGAAGGCAGTGCATACATACATGACTTCATTGTTTGATGAGTATGTAAAGTCTCATTCAAAAGATAAAGGTTGTCGTCCTTCTTCATGTTTATCTAACTCTTCATTGGACACAATGGAAACTTCAACTGGAGCTTTTGGTTCTTTCTTTGAAGAATTAAAAAGACATAAAGCTGGGATTGGAGGTTCAGATTCTAAATCAGAATTGGAAAAATATCTTACAGAAGAAGTTGAAAATAAAATAGCAGACTCTAATATATTATTTTAGTGGAAAGTAAACTCACCTAGATTCTCCATTCTTGCTGAGATGGCTCGGGATGTGTTATCTATTCCTATTTCAAGTATTGCATCTGAATGTGCATTTTGCACTGGAGGGCGTATTCTTGATTCATTTAGGAGTTCATTGACTCCTAAATTGGTGGAAGTTCTAGTGTGCCTTCAAGATTGGCTTCGGAGTGAGCCATTACCTGTAAGTGTTGAGGAAGATTTAGATGTTCTCGAACAACTAGAACAAGGTAGCAATATTTTAATTTGTTTGATTGTATATTATTTTTACAAATAGTTTATTTAATATTTTTGTTGTTTGACTTGTTAATATATATTCTCATAGATTTTGCCAATCTTGGAAACGAACCCTGCGATGATGATGTGTAGAATCTTAGATAGTTGTGAGTTAAAACTTTGGTAAGTTAATTTTTCAACTTATATAACACATAGTATAGTTACAAATATTACTTGACTTAATATATTTTCTTTTTATGTTTAATAGGTGTAACCATGCCTCGACTTTGTGGTCTCAAAGCTATCTCACATGTTTGGAGTCACTATGAAAGGATTGAAGAAGGTGATGATGGATGGTGAAAAGTAAGATGTAGTCATTGTCATCTTGTTTTACGTTACAATGCACGAGAAACTGGTACTAAGTCCTTAATGAGGCATGTTGAGCGCTGTTTGGAGCGCAATTTGGTGAAGCCTATAAGGATTGAGTAGTTGTTGTGTTGTTTACTTGAATTTTAACTATTAGTATTATGTTTGGACTTTGGACTTATTAATCTTAAGGTTTCTACTACTTTGTATTGTTATTAATGTGTTTGAACTATTACTTTGGACTGTTTGTAGTATTGAACTATTAGTTGGAGTGTTAAACTATTAGTTCAAGTGTTGAACTATTAATATGGCTTAGCAGATCTATGGCTTAGCAGATTTATGTTGCAGATTTATTGTTGCAGATTTAATATGGCTTAGCAGATTATGTTGCAGAATTTTTAGTTGAAGTGTTGTTTCTATTGTTTTATTTTGCAGAATTTTTTTCAGAACTGTTCTATTATGTTGCAGAATTTTTAGTTGAAGTGTTGTTTCTATTGTTTTATGTTGCAGAATTTTTTTCAGAACTGTTCTATTATGTTGCAGAATTTTTAGTTGAAGTATTGTTTCTATTGTTTTATGTTGCAGAATTTTTAGTTGAAGTGTTGTTTCTATTGTTTTATGTTGCAGAATTTTTAGTTGAAGTGTTGTTTCTATTGTTTTATGTTGCATAATTTTTTTCAGAACTGTTTTAGCTTGCAAAGAATCTGTTTTATAAAACTGTTTTAAAAATATTCTGCAACATAAAACAGAACTGTTCTCATTTGCAGAATCTGTTTTAGTTTTATCTTATCGGGTAAACCGATAACCGAACCGATAATGATCAATAACCGATTAACCGATAACCGATAACCAATATCTTATCGGTTTGGTTATTGGTTTATCTTTTATAAACCGATAACCGATAGGCAAAACCGATAATATTCATAACCGAACTGAACCGACAGATGCCCACCCCTACCGGTTTCGAACTTGACCTCGCCCGGACTCGAGCCTAAGACGGAACCCCGAGAACATTGGGGGCATATGATTTTGACCGTACACAAAGGTATATGTCATCTTGACTCTAGTGAATTCGGAAATAATAAAGAATCTCTAGAAAAACTCTCTAAAGCACTTTTAAGTATGCTAATTAGCAGGGGACTAAATTCCGTAGAACTAAATCCTTATGGTATAAGGAGGAAAAGAATATTCTGGATTATATATAAGCAAAGTTAGCACATCTAACTAGATGAAATATCATACACACTGCTTGAAGTTCAAGAGTTTGAGAACAATAAGGATTTTTTTCTTTTTCTTTTTCTTTTTCTTTTTCTTTTTTTTTTTTTTTTTTGCAGTTGAACGAGTACAAATAGTCTCAAGAGGTACGTAACGATGAGCCGTTAACTCTCGTACATATAAGGAAATAATCACATGAACGGATGTGCATTATTTTTGGGACTGGTTATATGCATAGTGGTACATATGTTCAATACTACTAAATTGTACATTTTGATTTCGGTCAATGATTGTGATAGGATATGATCGAGAAATGTAAGACCCTACATGACAAGATACTGTGAACCTTAGCCAAAAATGGGTAACATGGTAGTAATTTTTAGGATTTTATAAAAGTGGCCTAAGAGCGAAAAGTACAAGTTGGAGGATACCCTAGGTGGTGGCATGAAATGCATATGATTTGAAAACTTATTATTAATAAAAGGAGCCCGGAACCAAAATGTTGGCTTTTTGGACTCAAAATATCAAAATAGATATAAAAAAAAATTGGTAATCTTTTTATATATAGTGCATGAAATTCATGCGCTATACCTTAACGGCACGTCCGTTAAGGTGTGGCGCATGAATTTAATGTGTTATACCTGTTAATTGTCTGACCCACAATAATTGATGTGTATAGCGCATGTAATTTATGCTCTATATGTACAACGCATTTAATACATGCGCTATACCCATCAATTATTGTACCCCTCGTACTGAGTATTTGCTTACATAAGGACCAGCAATCCTTCTTCAAAAATTCATTCCGAAAAATTTATTCTTCAGCATCTTTTATATTTTGTTTACTCATTCCGAAATATTTGCTTACTCAATTTTTTCTGCATTTTCCCATAATGTCTAAAGAGCGAAAAATTAGGGTTACATTATATTGGTGGGGGGAGTGAGGTTGTCGTGTAGAATAACTCAGTACACTATAGTTGTTCTCCTCAATATATTGTTACGTTGTCACACATTGGAGTACGATAAATTGGTATCTTTGATTTGTAAAAGAATGAGTGTGAGTAAATATTTGGTTAATATTAAGGTAACCGAAAGATATCCATATTCGCTTACTCTGCAAGGGGTTGCTTGTTATGATGAGTTTAACATCGAAAATAATGAAACTCTGAAAGATTTTTTGAGGACTCTGGATGAACACCGAAAACTTTTTGTGATAAAAATGCTGGAAATGTACGTCAAGTCTGAAGACGTCCGCAATATTGAGGTTCCGCACGATAGGGATAACCCTCAATCATCTGGTGGTGTTTTTGGAGCAGTTTTATCCGAACAGTTTCCGTTTGAAAGAGTCTAGCCAGATCTAAACTTATCTCCACGGGCGAATGAGGAACGAGGACATAATTCTCCCCAAGTTTACATAATTCACACACCTAGTGGTAAATTGTAATTTTCCTTGCTGTAGTATGATTATTTTTTATGTATCATATTCGTACTAACACTTATATTTTTCAAAGGGGATACAGGTCAGATATGAATTTTACAAGTTATGAACCAACCAACAGTTGGAGTATACCCAATTTTGGTGGTTTGGATCATGTAGGTGCATCCGCGAGTCATAAGCGACTCGATAATGTGCATCATGGGCTATCAACAGATTATGAATTGTAAGTTACGAGATAAAGTTAATATATTATGTTGGGATGACTTTAAGAAACTCGTTGTTTTATTGGTTGCCCGAAGACGATATATTTAATCAGGATCTGGCAGATGCACAAAGTCAGGAAGATGATAGTGATTATGACAACAATGCTGATGAGTCTGGAGATGATACACTCTTCCCTGATGAGGGAAACGATGATGAGGAAACACGCTTTGCTGATGAGAATGAGAATGAGCAACCTGATTTGACGAGGGAGCATGACGCCATAAATGAGCATGCTCCATATATGCAGACTCCACCTACCATTAGACCCAGAGTGTACGTGTCCCATGTGCCCTTTCATTCAAGGGAGATTCCCTGTCTTGATCGGTTGCCCAATATGTCGGATGTGGATGCCCTCACAAGGGATCTTGATGACATTTGTACAGCAATGTGGGATGAATCTAGACCAATGGAGCTGTCTAAGAATATGCTTTTTACTAATAAAGCGCGCCTTAGCAGGGCGATGCGAATTTATATCATAAAACACTGTCGTGAGATCGAGGTTCATGAGTCATCTACGCAAGTATATAAGGTTATTTTTCATAGATTGTTTCAAGGTTGTAAGTGGATGATGTGTGCGAGAAAGGTGAAAAAAATATGTGGTTGGTGGGGAAATACATTGGCAACTACACTTGTGATATGGACACATTTAATGGGAATCATTTTAACTTGAATGTTGACTTGATTTCCCTTGTCTTGATTTCACATGTTGAATCGTCCATAAGGTATAAGATTAAAGAGTGTATAACATATGTCCACCAGGTATATGGTTGTACCATTACCAAAAGAAAGGCATTTCTCGGGCGTAAACGTGCGTTTGAGATTGTTTATGATAATTAGGACAAGTCATTTGCCGCTCTACCCAGGTACATGGCTGCTTTGCAACACTTTGACCCCTAAACTGTTGTTGAATAGAAGCTTGAGCGAAGTTCAGGAATACCAGAAACATATTCAGATATGTGTTCTGGGCATTTAAATCAGCCATTGATGGTTTTGTGCATTGTCCGTCGGTAATCTCCATAGACGGCATGCATGTACATGGAAAGTATGATATAAAGATGTCGATTGTCGTTGCAATAGATGCTAATGGAAGCATATATCCCCTCGCATTTTCTATTTGTGCCAATAAAAGTCAAGAGACTTGGACATGATTTTTGAACCATTTGAAAGAGCATGTTGTGAGACAACGTTCAGGTATTTGTCTAACACCTTATCGGCATGGTGGGATTTTAAGTTCTATGCAGACTTTGGATGCATAGAAGTATCCGTATGCCTACCACCGTTACTGCTTTAGGCTCTTGAAGGCCAACTTCCTGCGGGCTTATCCGACTAAGGGCTTACATGATTTGATGTGGATGGCTGCAACAGACCATCAAGAGTGTAAATTTAGGATGCGAAAGGAATTGATTAGGCAGGAAGACCCAGGAGCTTATCGTTGGTTGATGCAACATGAGCTTGATAAGTGGACTTTGCATAAGGATGGTGGCAGAAGATGGGGAATTTTGACTACAAATGTGTCATAGTCTTTCAACGGGTTATTGAGTTCTGGCTGTGAATTGCCTGTCATTGCCATGGTATGAATGGCATTCAATCATATGGCGGAGAGGTTTATGGAAAGGTCCCGAAGTGCATCTTCCTTGTTGGAAAGGGGTGTTCAATTTATGCCACAGCCGATGAAACGATTTGAGAAATATAGGAAGCGGGCACAGTGGCATATATATTTGCAATATTGCAACGATCAAAATATCTTTGAAGGTCGCACCAGTTTGCATCAAACATGCGGTAATAATACCTACACCATCAATGAATCCAAGTGATTATGTTTGTGTGGGAAATGGTCGATTTATCATTTGCCATGCTCACATGCCATGAAGTGCTTTTACCATGCTGGGTTTGCTGCGACGAGGTATGTTGATAAAAAATATAGTGTTGCGGCATACGTAAACACCTATAAAGGCCACTTCCAACCAGTGCGTGCTGAGAATTATTGGCCGCCAGAACCATTTAAAATAGTGTGTAACAAGGATTTTGTGCGTCGGCTGGCATGTACAAAAAAGAGCGCGGATACGGAACCAAATAGATGTTGGTGATACCGTTTATACGCGTAAATGTGGTATATGTTCCCAAACAGGACACGATCAACGTCCTTCAGTCGGTCTGGGAAGTGGTGGTAATTCGGCTCCTGGTGGCAGTTCATCCAATGTGCCCAATATTCAAGGATAAAATTAGTGATTTGTTGCAGTATATTTTATTGTACTAAATGTCTGTAATGGTGTTGCTTGCAATATTTATGAAATAAAATTTTGTTTCCAATAGTTTTAAATCTAATTGACAATAAGCATTGAAGATTCAATACAATAATTAAAAATAACTTCAAAAAATAAATAACGATGTTCATTCGCCATTATCGTCACTGTCTGGCACTATTTCATTGTCGTTGTCTTTATCTTCTTCGTCAACATCTTGTACGCATCCGTCCGGACCAAGGGCATCATAATCTAGGTCCCAGTTGATACACATTTCTCGTATTTCATCGCTATCATTAATAAGACCACTTGCTTGATTTCTACAACAATATGGGACTCCTACGTCCAACGTCTACGGTAGAAATTTTTGTAGTCCCTCCCATTCGACAAGTGTTAGAAATACAGGATAAATGTCTCTATGCAATTTTTCATTCTCTAATAAAGCCCAATGTTGATCCTCCATTGCGTGCAGGTAGTTAAGATCATCCCGTGCAGGATGAACGACTAGTGCCTTTTCCATCTCTAAAATCTCTTTCATCATATGCCAAATAACTTCTGGTTCATCTTTGTGTGTATTTGTTTGGAACATTGCAGACAATGCTTGTGATACAACTAGCCCATGCCAATGGCATATTACTTCATAATCACACCTTTTTGAGTAAAAGGGAACCTATTATAGTTTTTCACCCCAACTTTGCGTACCTTCAGGCTTTGTAGAATGTGTTTCCTCCTCAATAATCTGCCCTGCAACTTTGAGATCATTATGTATATTGATAGGCTTATTTTCCAAGGGACGTAGAATACCATACCACTTGTCATCCACCAAATCAGTATAGCAACCTAGTATGTTTTTATCAAGGTAGCGATTGATTGTGTTATGACGTGTTCCATGTGGATCTGTTGAACTACCTTCACCTTTTTGCCTCTTCTTAAATAACTTATTAAATGTTAGTAGAATTTTTGAAATGGTTTTTGAAATGGTTTATGAAATGGATGTTGAAAAACTGGAATCTTGGTTCAACTTAAAAGAAGCAAATTGCACGAACTTGTACCGTAATGATCCTATGTACGTTAAACATAGCGCATCAATAAAATGAGTTATGTGTATTGTCTTGTCGGCCTGAAAAAACCTGTATGAACTTGTACCATAATGAATCCTTTGTACGTTAAACATAGCGCATCAACAATATGCGTTATGTGTATTGTCTTGTCGACCTGAAAAAGCCTGCACGAATTTGTACCGTAAAGAATCATTTGCACGTGAAACATAACGCATCAATAATATGCGTTATGTAACCTAAAATCAATCATTGAAACCTATAAAAACCCAACACATTTTACATTATAATTTGCGTCTTAACCAAACAATGAATACAACTTTCCATAAAAATTTCAAGTTCAAGCATTACGACGTGTCTGGACGCAATGACGACCTAGGTGTTACCGTGGCAAACGTACAATTTTGAATCCATGTTGGTCAACTTGCAATTTAGGTTGCAGACGTTGGATGTGTAAACAAGTTGAGAGTTATTAATATTGAAAGTTATGTTGGTTAATAGATTATTTATAACATGTTCATTAATATTCTTTTGTTATCATCGACGAAAATCAATATGGTTTTGAACAATAGTATGATGAACCTATTAACCAAATATACTATAAATCATGTTTGCTAAACCTTTGGAATCGCACTGGTGAGTACAAAATTAAGATCTGGAAACTCGAAGAACAACTTGCGACAGTGAAGGAGCAACTGAAAGAGGCAGAAGAAGAAATAATTGGTTGCAAGAAAAAAAATTAGTGGTTGAAGCAGAGAATAATTGGCGATAGTGACTAAACAAACACATGACTATTTTAAGTGTATTTTTTTTATTTTTATGTTGTACGTTTCATGTATTATGTGTATTTTTTTAATGAATTTTAATTTATGTTAATCTGCCTTACTTTTTTGTGTTCTATTTTAAACTAATCAATAACACGAATATTAAAAACACACGCGCTTCTAATGTAAAACATCAATAATTTTAACAAAAATATTTAATATCATATATACAAATCAAAATACATATCAATGTGTCCCACAACCTGTATGCTTTAAAGTATTGGCTGGTCTGAGGCGCATACCATCCTGCCCGGCTACGCTATCGGGATCATCCTCATCCCGTCATCTCTTTATCTAAGGAAGCGCTGCAGCATGATCGTCAGGAAGCCTAGCAGGATCAGTAGAAGCGGCCGTTGGGCCATCAGTAACCTACACAATAATAAGATATTTTAGTATATGAAATACAGAATACTAACAGTATTGTTATTAAAAAAATTAATAGTCAAACCAGTGTCTCAGCGGGCTCCTGAATAAGATCATGCATCTCCGGCAAGCGAGTATCACACACTGTGGCCTCCGTAATGGGTGATGTCGAAATCCCTAAAAATATATAAATAATTTAAATATTACTGACTACTATGTAAGGTAAAAACAAATTAAAGTAATAGTAATACAAACAAACCTGCGTCTAAGTAGGCACACAATGCTCTGGGGGAACTCCGAGGTGCACTAGAGTAGGTGAAGTCTGTGACGTCTACACCTGATGTGATGTCTCCCTCTCTGTGCCTGAAGTATCCTCAGCATCCCTCAATGAAGAGCCATAACTCAATCGTCTCCCATTATGCACATCTCGCGCCGGACGAGGACATTGTTGAGAAAAAGATGGCTTTTCCTGATCCTCAACAACCTTCGATGGCTATGGACCACTAGGAAAATACTGATCCCAATCATACGTTGTTATGGCGGTGCCCGCAATCAACACTGGAGTTGACGGGGTCAACTGTGAAGTCCCCGATGACAGCTGAAGGCTGAATGACAGCATATCATGACGAGCATCGTGTGGCTCAAGGTAGGCACCTGGATGATCATCTCCAATATCCTCCACGGGTGCTTCAATGCCCCTTGCTGGGGACACCGTTCTCGCCGACCACCACGACAACGTGGGCCACCCTTCCTCTCTAGGCACGCCTGCCACGTCTAACACGTGCTGGGGCCATGGGTGGGCCATGATGGTAATCCTCAGGCGGTATATATGCAGCCTCATAACCTAACCATGCATCCTCTCGGGTAGCTCTCAATGTGTAAGCAACAAGATAAACAACGCGACGACCAAACCCGTGCACAACTGATGCTCCGTTGCCATCATACTGTAACATCTCCAGTCCCATCTGGTAAAAATGGTGTAAGTCAATAGCCTGCATAGTGTATAACATATTAATTAAGGAAGGATGTTAAAGTAATGTAACATGATAAGTAAGTATGTCAAATAACATACCAGTGTCACATGCCTCTCGGCGTATGGAACATAGCGACCACCATCGCGATGAACGAGATTCCCGATCAGAAGGCGAGTAACATGGCGATACCAATCCATGTACTCATGCTCCCCGTCAACACGGTCATATGGAGGTGATGGGTTTACAATGCCTTAGCTTTATGTTTTGATGATCTAACAAACTTATTGTCAATGAACCAGATAAGGAACCTGACACACTTGGTACACAACTAAAATCAACGGACTCCAGCTAATGAGAATTGCTACGACTTCAGAAGATAGAGAATCAACACAGGGACCTGATACCCTTGTGTTTCCCTAACAAGCAGTACGAAGTCAATTGTCTACAGCTGGAAAGTGACTACCTGCACTGTATACAGAAACAGTGCAGCACAGTTCTGCAGTCAGTTCTCATTTGTCCCACCAAGTGATTACATCATTCAAGTGATGTCATCCATGTTGTATTAACATTAAACATTACAACAAAATATCACTTGAATACTTGAGAATTCATTCAAGCACTCCAACCGTTTTTCCTGCCAAGCATTCAATTCTCAAGTGGATCAAGAACAAAGAACAACACTACTACGGACCAGTTTCTACAGCAAGTATTTTGTTGTCTTTAGTTGAGTTGTAACTTTGTAATTGTTCTTCATTGTTATTCCTAATTTGCTTATCTAGAAGTGTTGCTTAGGAACCCTTTGTAAAACCATAAACCCTTAGTGTTTGTGTCGTGACTAGAGTTAGTCATGAGTTAAAGTCTTTGTAATAGGTGTATTGCAAAGTGGCTTGTAATAGGTGTATTACAAGTTAGTGAGGGATTAAGAGTTTAATTCCTAGATTGCATAGGTTGTAATCTAAAGTTGCTCATAGTGAAGTTGAAATCCTACCAGTGTAGGTCATGGTTTTTTAACCCCTTGAGCAGGGATTTTTCCACGTAAAAACTCCCAGTCTTATTTACTTACTATTTCATTAGCATCTTCAGTAGAAACTCATAGATGACCCGGTCTCTATATAGTTTGGTGGACTCATATATCCTATCAATTGGTATCAGAGCGGGTTCTTTCTATCAAGTTAACACCTAGGAAGGATTCTTATGGCTGCTCCACCAAATTTTGAAGAAGGTCAGTCTACGTACAGACCACCCAGGTTCAATGGGCTATACTATGGATAGTGGAAGACAAGAATGCATGATTTTATCATGGCAGAAGATTCTGAGTTATGGGATGTTATATGTGATGGTCCTTATGTCCCAACGAAGATGGTCGGAGATCCTCCAGTGACGATGCCAAAGACCAGAAAGGAATACAACGATGCAGATAGGAAAGCTGTGGAGAAAAATTTTTGTGACAAGAAAATTTTGGTGTGTGGTATAGGACCTGATGAATACAATAGGATCTCAGCTTGTCAATCCGCCAAGGAAATATAGGAAGCTTTGCAAACAGCACATGAGGGAACCACTCAAGTAAAGCAATCTAAGATTGATATGCTTACCACTGAGTATGAGCTCTTCAGGATGAAAGATGATGAATCTATTCAAGACATGCGCACAAGATTCACTTCCATCATAAATGAGCTACACTCGCTCGGTGAAATCATTCCTAGGAACAAGCTTGTGAGAAAAATTCGCAGTATTCTGCCTAGTTCGTGGGAGAGTAAAGTGAATGCCATTACTGAGACAAAGGATCTGCAGGCCCTAACTATAGATGAGTTAGTTAGAAATCTTAAAACTTACGAAATGAAGAAGAAGAAGGACAGTGAAAGAAGAGAACCAAAGAAGGAAAAGAACCTGGTACTCAAAGCTGAAGGCAATGACTCAAGTGAGGAGGACTGTGACATAGCCTACCTAACCAAAAGATTTCAAAAAATGGTCAGAAGGAATGGAGGGATACCAAAGAGAGGCAGTTCCAGCAGACCAAAGAATTATGACCTTTGTCATAAATGTGGAAATCCAGGGCACTTTATCAAAGATTGTCCTCTCCTGAAGCAAGAAGACTTCAAGTACAACCCTGATAAAGGAGCCAAAAGGAACTCGGTTCCTGATAAACGCTTCAAAAGGAAGAATACCGCTGACAACGCTGTGAAGCAAGCTCTTGCAGCATGGGGAGATTCTTCAAGTGAGTCTGAAGAAGAAACTGATGCAGGTGATAGTTCCATGATGGCATTTGAAAGTGAAGGAAATGAATATGATTCAATATTTGCTTTAATGTCTCAATCAGATGATGATGAAGATGATGACAATGATGAGGTAAACTTCAGGGATGTATAGAGAAACCTGAAATCCTACTCTCCTAAGAAACTCATGTCATTAGCCAACGTATTAATCGATGCATATCATAGTCTTGTAGATGATAAGGATGCCTTGACCATAGAATTAGGAAAAGCTGAGCAAACCAGAGATGACTTGATAGTTTGTGTGGTTGATTTGAAGGAAGCTATAGATGATCTGGAAATGAGAAGAAGGTTCTAATTGAGAAAATCACTAATGTAGAACACGAAAGAGATGATCTGGTGGTAGTAGTAGTTGACTTCAAAGAAACTATTGAGAACTTAAGTAAAGAAAAGGATGCCTTAGTGGAGAAAGTGACTGCTGTTGAGCAGGAGAGAGATGACCTCTTAATAGTGATTGTAGACTTGAGGGAAGCTATAGAGGAACTTGGAGCTGAGTGTAGGCCTGGAAATTCTGATAAAGGGAAAGAGGTAGCTAGTGAGGCACACATTAAGCTTGAAAACGAGTTAAATGTTGTGAGAACTAGTTTGTGTACTGAACTTGAGAAAAATAGGCAGCTCCAAGCAGAACTGGAAAGAGTAAAAAATGATCTTGAGAAGTCCCTTAAGTGGACCTGGTCCTCGGAAGCTATTACTGCCATGTATGTTAATAATAGTGGAAATAGGCAGAGAATAGGGCTTCAAAGGGAGAGAACTCCTTACAACCCCCATAGCAAGTATGTTACTGTACCGGATAATTGGCTGTGTATCCACTGTGGGAACAATGGGAATTTCAAAGAAAATTGCCAAGCCAGGGTCAAGTCTCTTCAGAAAAACAAAGTGTTTGCTGAAAAAGTAACTACTAAAAAGGGACCAGGTGCCACCCATAAAAAACGCATGTTACCTGCATGG
>NW_017672951.1:76016-76771 GCF_001879085.1 Nicotiana attenuata
GGTATCCTTTTGGAATTTGGGAAAAAGGGGTACATTTCTTGGAGTTTGGACAAATTTGGGAAATCACTCAATCACTCAATTTGAGAATGTGTACTACGTCAATGGCCTCAAGTACAGTCTCTTGAGTGTTTCTCAAATATGTGATAAAGGAACAAGGTGGAGTTCTTGTCAAAAATATGCACAATTACTAATCTAGTAACGGGTGAAGTGGTATTGGTGGCCAAAAGATACAAGAACATCTACGTTGCTGATTTTGAATCCCTACAAAGTGGTGATCTGAGTTGCTTGAAAGCTATTGGATGATGCTGAACTGTGGCACAGAAGACTAGGGCATGGAAGTTTTTCTCTACTGAATAAGCTAGTTCAGAAGGACCTCGTTCGTGGTCTGCCCAAATCAAAGTTCATGGAGCACAAAGTTTGTGATGCCTGCGCCAGAGGGAAGCATGTGAATTATTCATTTAAGCCAAAAAAGGAAGTCAACACCTCAAAACCACTTGATCTCCTTCACATGGATCTATGTGGGCCTATGAGAGTGTAAAGTAGAGGAGGAAAAAGATACATTTTTGTGATGGTGGATGACTATTCCAGATTCACTTGGACCTTGTTCCTCAGAACAAAAGATGAAACTTTTGAAGTTTTTGTAGCATTTGTGAAGAAAATTCAAGTGAAGATGGATTCAAAAGTAGCCTGCATAAGATCAGATCATGTCTTTCCTAATCTATCTCATAGTATTACTGAAAGAATATGGGCTCTTC
>NW_017672951.1:78758-88285 GCF_001879085.1 Nicotiana attenuata
GAGAAAGGGCTATCTGTATGAAATTTTGCAGTACAGAAAATCAAATTGCAGACATCTTCACCAAAGCATTGTGCAGAGAACATTTTGAGAGAAATAGGCTGGAGCTGGGGCTAATAAAGCCTAATTGAGAACCTGATTCCCATCAGTTGGTTATGAAAGTCACTTTCAGGTAATATTAGCTAAAGTGTTTTCCGGCCAAGTCTAACTCACTTCAATACCGTTGCAGGTAGACACGCATGATGATTATAGAAGCTGTAGATGCACTGCATAGATGGTAAAAGAGGATTGAAAATTTCAAAGACAGGTCAAGAACTGGTTCTTGTACCACAGGTTAGCAGTCTTATGCTTTTTCATACATATCTCAAAAGGATGCAAAAAATCGAGTGCCATATCATCAACCTTTTTTAGAAACTGTATGTCACGTCTTTTCATTTCAAATCCTTTCGTCTCCCTCTAAAACGTTGCAACCCCCCCCCCCCCCCCACAAAACTATCACCGTTTCAGAATCGGTTTCTCTCTCTCTCCCTCAAAATTATCTCTTCTCCCATTAAAACCCTCTCGTCTTTCTGGAACGATCATATCCTTCTCTTCACTCTCTTCCCAGAACTCTCAACTTCATCTCTGCCACGGCTGAAAATCAACCAATAACCCCCTCCTTGTCTGAGAAAACCCCAGAGAAAACCCTTGATTCTTCAGTCCCTGATGAACCATCTCTCAGCATCCATGTCTCAACCACTACAACACTGCTAAAGACACTTCCAAACCAAATTTTCATACACCCTCTAGTTCTCATACAACTCTCTCAGATCTCTCTCTTACTCCAAATGCTGAGAACTCAGAAACTCTAAAATTCGATAATCTTTCATCTCTATCGCCTGCGATTCTCACTGACCAACGCAAGGGTGGAGAATAGAGTGAAGTTCCACAAGTTGTTGAGGACTCAGAGATTGGTATTGGTCAGTCTACAGTTGTTCCCGCGTCTGAGTTTGTGGAACCCATGGAGTCTTAAGAGAAAGAGGCCGTAGAAAACATATTGGCTATATCTGCTGATGGAATAGTGTATGGGGTGATTTCCTCTGTGCCTAAGTCTCAGAGAAAAGAGGCACAGTTGTCAGAGGAAGCAGGAGATGTGGTGCTCTTTGGAAATTCTGCACCATCAGAGACTACTGGGACCCCTCTTGAAGGACCTGACCCTTTTCTTGAAGAAATAGGTCATGGATTCTCTTCCTAAGTCAGTCTTGACCCTGCTCCTTCTCCATACTTTGATGCTGAGCAATTGGAGATCTTGGCTCCTGGTATGAGGTACAGTTATGAAGAAGATCAAGATAATGTTGCTCCGGATGCATTTATTGTCAAGAGAATGGGAGTAACAACCTCCTGAGCCTTCTACTAAGCAACCTACTACTAGGTTGCAAGCAAAAGAGGCTTATGAGTCTGCCCTGCAAAAGTGCAAAAGGAGTAGCAAGAAGAAAAAAAAGAGGCTGGTGAAAAATGGAGAAGTGGTATGTGACAAGGATATTCCTGTGGTGGAAGTTGATGAGGAAGCAACAGAGGAACCCAGTTCCTTGGTTAAAAGGTCCCAGAAGAAGAAGCAATCTGCTTCAGAGGAAGGTGTTGCTACGCCCAGTTCAAGATCAGTGAAAAGTGGTGGAAAGTTGAAAGAAGTAGTGAGTGACCAGTCATTTTCTGATGAGGATGTGTTGCACAAGTCAAGTGGAAAAGGTAAATTGAGTGTGAAGTCTGGAAAGAGGAAGGTGGAAATTGTGAGGGAACCTGATTCTGCAAAGAGAGTGAAGCGTGAGAGTCTGTCTGCTAAAGAATGACTGAGGCACAAAAATGTCTTGTGGGGTCGCACTTTTGACCCAGCAATCTGTGACATGGCCGGAATAAGACAACTAATTGAGACGGTCGAGTTTCAACAGTGGGGACATCTGTTCAAAGTGGATGTGCCCAAGGTTTATGAGGATGAGGTCCAAAGCTTCTATGTCGACCTCTTTCCTGTTGACATTGACCGTATCTGTGCTTTAGTTAATGGAGTGGATATTGTGTTGGATGATACTCTGCTCGGGGACATTCTTAAGGTCCCTGCTGATGGTAAGTCTTCCGTGAAGAATGTGTGTGGGTCAAACTTCAGAAATGCTATTGTGAAGGAAGGTGCAGCCCAGCGGGGGGAACGGGTTCACAAGAAAGCCTTGCTTCCCGTTTATCAGTTATTGTTCAAGCTGGTGAACAAGGTTCTTCTACCCCGTGCTGAGCGAAGGTCTATTACTTCCAAATCTGACTTGTATCTGATGGAAGCACTGGATGGGTTTAAAGCTATAAACTTGCCTGCAATCATGATTGAGCACATGCGGAAGGTGGCGACTTTCAAGGATGGAAACCACGATCTTCCATATGGATTTCTTCTCACACACGTCTTTAAGTTCTTCAAAGTTCCCTTGGGACAGTCCAAAGTAGGGACCAAGAATTAGACCTTCTCTCAAACCACTTTGGAGGAATACGAGTGTATCGAAAAGAATGGAGGGGTAGGCAGCACTTCGACAATCTCTCAGCTCATCAACGCTCAATATAGTGCAACTGAGGAAATTCGAAAGTTGAAGGCAAGGAATGTCATATTGGAGAGTCAGCAAGCCCAAGGGGCCCTAGGGTCAAATGAGGAGATAGCTCGTCTGACCAAAGAAAATGTTGATCTCAGGGCACAAGTGGAGAACCTGAATGAGAAACTGCTCACCGAGCAAATGTCGGCGAATGCCCGAATAGATCAAGTTCTCAACACCCTTGCTGCAGCCTCCAAGCCCTCTCCTCCTAGTGTCCCTTAAGCAACCTTTCAGTGACCAGTTTCTGGATCATTCTGTTTTTCTTTTGATGACCTTGGTAGTAGTTTTTGTTTCTTTTATGGTGTGGATGGCATGTACTTGTACTGCTCCCGCTGAAAACAATCCAATTTCTGCCTTTGTTGTATAGCGAAGGCATATGTTTTATAAAAACTATCCTCTTTTTGCTGTTTAATGCTTATGTTTCTCGATTTCTCTTTTCTATCATGTTGTGTGCACATATGTGGCATGAGCTAGCTAGGCTAGACTTCTTTATGCTGATTGCTTGCTTGTGTATTTTTAATGATGCCAAAAGGGGGAAGTACAATTGGAACTACAGGGATCTGTTTAAGGGGGAAGTATAAAGTCAGGGGGAACTTGTGAAGTTCCTGTTACTTCATCTGGTAATTTTTGCTCTAAACATGTGTTATAAATTTCTAAGTTTGTCATCATCCAAAAGGGAGAAATTGATGGGTTTACAATGCCTTAGCTTTATATTTTGATGATCTAACAAATTTACTGTCAAAGAACCAGATAAGAAACCTGACACACTTGGTACACAACTAAAATCAACGGACTCCAGCTAATAAGAATTGCTACGACTTCAGAAGATAGAGAATCAACACAGGGACCTGATAGCCTTGTGTTTCCCTGACAAGCAGTACGAAGTCAACTGTCTACAGTTGGAAAGTGAGTGCCTGCACTGTACACAGAAGCAGTGCAGCACAATTCTGCAGTCACTTCTCATTTGTCCTACCAAGTGATTACATCATTCAAATGATGTCATCCATGTTGTATTAACATTAAACATTACAACAAAACATCACTTGAATACTTGAGAATTCATTCAAGCACTCGAACCATTTTGCCTGCCAAGCATTCAATTCTCAAGTGCATCAAGAACAAAGAACAAAACTACTACGGACCAGTTCCTACAGCAAGTATTTTGTTGTCCTTAGTTGAGTTGTAACTTTGTAATTGTTCTTCATTGTAATTCCTAATTTGCTTATCTAGAAGCGTTGCTTAGGAACCCTTTGTAAAACCATAAACCCTTAGTGTTTGTGTCGTGAATGAGTTAGTCATGAGTTGAAGTCTTTGTAATAGGTGTATTGCAAAGTGGCTTGTAATAGGTGTATTACAAGTTAGTGAGGGATTAAGAGTTTAATTCCTAGATTGCATAGGTTGTAATCTAAAGTTGCTCATAGTGAAGTTAAAATCCTACCAGTGTAGGTCGTGGTTTTTTATCCCTTGAGCAGGGATTTTTCCACGTAGAAACTCCCTTATCTTATTTACTTACTGTTTCATTAGCATCTTCAGTATAAACTCATAGAGGACCTGGTCTCTATATAGTTTGGTGGACTCATATATTCTATTAGGAGAGTATGGCGGAATCACGCCATATCTTTAATCCCAATACTCTATCCAGGCCTCTAGCCAGGCCAAATATGTCTGGTCGACCTTGCTGCGATCATCCCGCTCGTAATGTGTGGAATGCCAACTGGGAGGAATAGGTATGAGTTGGCGTTGACCAAACTATCGCAGGACTCGTCCGGTGGTGTAATACTCGACTATATCGAGACATATAAGTGGGACTGAAGACATCCACACAACTCGACCGCAGGAGCAATAATCTAGCAATCCAACGATTAGCTCGTCGATGTATGGCATCCATATGAACTATGTGTGACTAAACGCAGGACTGATCAAGCATTATCAAACAAACTTAGTCATATATTTACTTGAGTGCCTTCAAGTAAATCCAACAAACCCCTGTAATAAGGGAGATGATGTCGAGCCTTGACCTCGCGGGTGCGGCCTCACCTATCTACCCACCTCCTAGAAAGTGGTAGAAATGGTAGAGGTGGTGCATCTAGAGCTATCAGTGGGAGAGGGGGCTAGATCTGCAAGAACCGCTCCCAAGCCCAAACCTAATATTGAATGTAGACGTAAACTTGAGTAATTTTGTACTATCTCTGTTATAATTATGAAAAGAATTGATAATGTTATCACCTGCAGTAGCGGAATAAAACCGACGACGTCTCTCATGGTACCCATGGACGCCCTACAAAATTTCCTATAAAGGTAGGCTAGAACAGCTCCACCCCAGTTGTACGTAGGTAACTCATCTAGTCGCTCCAGATGATGCAAACATCGCAAGCTAACAAGGTTTCCCGAAGTGTTCGGAAAGAATACCACGAAACATCATCAATATCAACAAACTCGTCTGCCGCTCAATAGCCTCTACTGGTGAGTCATACGTGATCTCCACGTGCAGCGCCTCTAGATGCTGCCTAACGGGTGACAGCTGCAATCAAATAGCACCACTCATAGCCCTCGGCTCCGCAGGCTGGAATCCAGTAAGCCTCTAGAACATATGTAGATAGTCGACTCTCGTATAATCCCTATGATCTTGCGGGTAGCTGACGGCCATACCATCAACGGGCAACCCGAATAGAACCTCCACGTCCTGTAGCGTGATGGTAGCCTCGCCGATAGGTAGATGAAATGTGTGAGTCTCCAGTCTCCACCGCTCAATCATGGGCCAGTAGAACTGCAAATAGTCGATCTCTATAATACGGTAAAACGCCGTCCGCTAAAGGCATGTAACTGTACGTGGATGAAATGGGTGGTCCCTAATGAACTCTCAAAGATCGTATATACATCTGGGGTGGAAGGTTCTGGGACAACAACTGTCCATACCATATGTTTGAAGACCTATGGCCACCCTGGAGCAACAGTAGCTCTAGAACGGCAGGTCCACGATGCACTGACGGAGCATCCATGACGATGTCTGTAAATTGAATAATATTAATCAAAGTATTTTTCTCTTTAATCGTTTAACATCTTTAAATATATTGTGATATTTTTTATATTAATTTTTAATCAATAAATTTTCTATATTATTACTTAGTGATAAATAATATATTTATTTAAATGTTTGTTTTTTAGATATTTCGTCTAAAGTTCGGCAGGGTTTTGTTTGAATTGCTAGCTTTTTTTCATATTTTTTCGTCGTTATAAGAAAATTAAAATTTTAATTCGTTTAACTAATCTCAATATTTTTAATAATTTTTTATATAAAATGCTATTATGTTTTTTGCGTTCATAACAATTTATGTCTTAATTTAATACTTTTAAACAAACACGGCACAATCTCTTTTACGTACTGTCAATTTTTTAACAATCTTATTCCTGATTAAAATAATACTAAATACTTAATTTGTTTAACTATTTGATATTATCTTTAAAATTGTACTATAAAGTATTTATTTCATTCATAACGATTTGTATGTTAATTTGTTATATTTTACACAAAAATCGGGCAGTGTCTATTTTGCACTGCCAACTAATTATTTTATGATTCATATCTAATTGTTGATTCATATCTACTTTTTGATTCTTATTTAATAATATATTTATTATACACTTAATAATGAATAAAATTTGATCCATAATTGAATACTCTAACCGGGTCAGTTAATGAGGACACGTAGTTTTTATTCTACACTAAAGAATCCTAAAGAGCACTAAAGTCACACTACTCTAAATGGTTATAAACAACATCAACCAACATAAATTAAAATTTATTATCTGTCTACTACACTAAAGGACACTACATAACACTATAAGGCACTACATAACACTAAAGGGTACTAAATAACACTAAAGTCAGGTATTATTGTATGTACAACTATAAAAACAGTAAACATATAACATTAATTATTCAACAAAGGAACAATATACAGTTTTCACAATTTTTTGCACATAAATAATCTAGAAAAATAAAATAAATCAAAAAACATACAATACAGTAATAACGCCTAATTACTCGATTATATACATGAGTTACACTAAAAACTGATTCGGAATACCTCTTTTTTTTATTTTTTTTGAATGGAGAAACAATGAAGATTTGACTACCGAATCGGGCAATAAAAGAGTTCCACTACACGACAACACCTTGGATCGAGTGTTAGATCGATAAAATAATCACGAGACAAGATTTTGGGGGAGGGGTGGGCTCCAATGGAGTTTTTAGCTTTTAAAAATAGGGGGAGGGAGCGTTTGGAGTGGGTTCTGTCGTGAAGAAGGAGGCTGGCCTATTTTAAATAGGTATAGCGCATATATTAGATGCGCTATACCTGGTTGTCTTTTCACATTCAGGTATAGTGCATCTAATATATGTGCTATACCAAGACTGATCACCATTTCAAAATCAGTTATAGCGCATTAAATTCATGCGCTATACCTTAACGGACAAACGTGTCAGTAAGGTATAGCGCACGAATTTTCATGCGCCATATATAAAAAGGTTACCAGTTATTTTCCACCTATTTTGGTGCTTTGAGTCTAAAAATTTAATATTTTGGTTCCGGGACTCTTTATAAAAGGGGTGTACTTTTCTACGACCCATGCACATAACTGTGGTAGGGTCACGTGTAACGGGAAGGCTTCCTATAAACGAGATACAAACTTTCCTGAATCAGGCTCATTTGCTTTATTCAAGCATGGGCTAAAAAGTACAACACTGATATGTTGCCCAAAAAAGTATTGACAAGGAATGACCGGTAAGAACAAGAAGTAACATACCTAGTGATATTAGTTGCAACCAGCGGAGTCATGACGTTTAAGAATGAAAGAGAACCAAAATAGCATAATTGTCTCACCCTATTATCTGGCTTTTGCATGTTTGATGTTGAATATGGAAATTAGTGAAGTGTGTATACGGTATAAATCGGAGAGCTCAATTTCTAAGATTGGATTACACTCCGAGTCCAAGTTCTGGAAGCTCGAAGTAAGAATCAAGCAATGCCCGGATGAGCGCACCTCGAGAAGTAAATCAGGGATCCGTCATGATCTGCCTCGAGGGCAGTACAATTTCGAGGACACTCAAGAAAGAGCGGGAATTTCCCAAGGACACGTGGGTCAGGGCAAAAATTATAGGATAAGATTTGTACGAAATAGTGCAAGTCCGTACTAGGTTGTTATACAGCTGTACCAATAGAATTCTTTACCATAATTGGGAATGTACCATATTAGGATTTTTCCCTCCTATATAAAGGGGACCCCAATCATTTGTAAGGATTATCTCATTCACTGCAATAGAACATTCTACTCTGCTTTTCTTGTTTACCGTGCTCAACAATTATTCTTCAGCTTTATTGTCTTTACTTTATTATTCATACTTTTAACTCCCCTCGAGGCCCCTGAGATAATCGAGCTCGAGGTCTTTATTGCTCTAACAGCACTAGTTTGGTTCATCAATTCTTCTTACATAAACTTAATATTATTTGTATATTCACTAGTATTGGAATAAATCACATATCTTCAAAACCACAAATCATATTTAATTATTACTCAGATTTTTCGAGGTAAACAGTTTGGCGCCCACCGTGGGGCTAAAGATAATAGTGATTATTTTTGTGCTAGTTTTCTGATAACATACATTATTCTTCACACTTTTTCTTGTCAAAGATTCTTTGATTTCAGGCTAAGATATGTCTAGTACACAAAATCTACTTGCTCACGACAGTGAGGGACTCGGAAAAAACAGCAGTATAGGGGTCGGTGCACCACCCATGAACCCTGAGGGAGTGCCAAATATGAAGCCAGATGATATCAGTTCGCATAACGCTCTAAACACGGACGCAGGCACAGACCCCGTAAGGAATGCACACTGGGAAGCTCGAGCCGAAGTCCAGGAAACACGAGGAATGGAAGAAGGAGGAGTCAGCCTCCAAGTGATATATGAGATGTTGCAAGCTCAGCAAGTGGCCATCGCTCAACTTCAAAGTCAGAACAGAACTCCAAACACCGCCGAACCAGTGAACGCCCGGCATACTGAACCAGTGCTTGAAAGGCCCGATGAAAGCGGCTCGGGACTGACCCCACAATCATGAAAATGCTCGAGGAACTGACTAAAAGGATCGAGTCAGGAGAAAATAAGATAGAAGACAATGATAAGAAGGTGGAAACTTATAACTCCCGGGTAGATCAGATAACGGGAGCACCTCCCGTTTTGAAAGGTCTAGACGCCAAAAAATTCATACAAAAACCTTTCCCCCCAAGTGCGGCTCCAATGCCCATTCCCAAGAAGTTTTGCATGCCCGATATACCGAAATATAACGGTACAACTGACCCTAACGAACATATTACTTCATACACTTGTGGAATCAAAGGAAATGACTTGAATGACGATGACATCGAGTCAGTATTATTGAAAACGTTTGGGGAAACGCTATCAAAAGGAGCTATGATCTGATATCACAACTTAGCTCCTAACTCTATTGATTCATTTGCTATGTTGGCGGACGCCTTCGTGAAAGCACACGCCGGGGCCATAAAGGTGGTCACAAGAAAATCGGACATCTTCAAAATAAAACAAAGGGATGACGAGATGCTAAGGGAGTTTGTGTCCCAGTTTCAGATGGAAAAAATGGAATTACCACCGTTCTCCAATGACTGGGCAATTCAGGCCTTTATGCAAGGTTTGAATGAAAGAAGCTCGATTGCATCTCAACAGCTAAAGCAGAACTTGATCGAATATCCAGCTGTGACATGGTCGGATGTGCACAATCATTATCAGTCAAAAATTAGGGTCAAGGACGACCAGTTGGGAGCTCCCTCGGGCTCAATTCATCCTAACAGATTCGCAGCCAAGCCCCCGAGGGACACAGACCGGGGATCAAGATTCAACAAAGAACGGTATCAACC
>NW_017672951.1:90075-158945 GCF_001879085.1 Nicotiana attenuata
TCTATGTTTCGTCTTAACCTCTGTGAGTTACGAATTATTTTTTATATCTTTTCAGTTTAGGGCTTTCAGATTTTTGATTTCGGACTTAGATTTGGTCCGATTTTTCTGTTTTGTTTTATGATTATTTTTCCATTTTATATTTGCTCTATTACTCACAAATCCATTTATTTAGTTGAATCTTTTACTTACCCTAAAATTAGGGCTCAAGATCTATCCAGATCCAAATAATTTTTCTTCCTTTATATTTTTCCTTTAATGTTTCAGTATATCTACCTCTGTGTTCATATTTTCTTTACTATTTCTGATCGATTCTGTTTACCCTAAAATTTAGGGTTTTTTGATTTCTTAAAGACGAACTAAATCTATGTATTTCCATCTCTATTATAGTTTCCTTTTTTGTTTTCTACGCTGATTTTACTTACCCTAAAATCTAGGGTTTTGATTCTTCGAACAAAATATGGTTCAAACCTTAATTATTTTCGTCTATATGTCTTTGTGTGTTTTATTAAAGCTTTTGTGTTTCTGCTTTTTCTTTTGCTTACATTCAGTTAGGGTTGTCATTATTTGGTATTTTTTCCTTTAAATGTTTCTGTCTATTTGCCTCTATGCATCTTTCACTCTTGTCGTTAGTTGCGGGGTAGTTTTATTTACCCCAAAACTAGGGCCTCTAAAATGTTTACCAAGATTTTAATCTTTCTCGTATGTACTGATACTTTCCTTATTCTGTTCGTCCTACCTTGTTCCTTTATTTCTTCACCTTGTTTGCTGATTGATAATTGGTTCTATATGATACTTACCTTATTCTGAGTAGTACTTGCCGGATTGCTCGTTAATTGACTGAACTCTGTACTATCTCCCCTAAATTAAACTTCAAGTTGATCCTGGAATTATTTCTTTACCTTATTTAACCTAGTACTTAATTACTAATCAATTCAGTATAAGGTTTTCCTTAAATCAAGTAGTACCAGCCTGACTTTACTCGATTCTGTCTTGGTAATTGATTCATGCTGACCTTAATTGATTGTTAATTGATTTTCATAACTTATTAGTGTGTGATTGGTCTATTACCTTTTTTGTTTTACTATATTGTATGTTATAAAAGCCCTTCCCTTGTCCTGATTTTAGACGGAGACACTTACACACTTTACAACTTAAAACTTTCAAACTCTCTGCTCTCAAAAACTTGAGCTTTCTCTTTCTATTGTTGATTTCTGCACTATTTGGCCGGCTGAAAGCCAAGGCCAGATTCTCTGGATTCTAACTGCTATTGCATTCCTGTTTGCTTTCTTCTCAACTGGTATGCCTTAACTCCTGTTATTCTATTCTGTTCTATCTGATTTATTCGATTAGTCTATTTAAATTTTCAGCATGCTTCTGCTTTCTATGTGACTACATGATCCCACTTAGTGATAATGCTAAACTAAGTTACCTCCAGTAATGTGAAACCCTGTCCAATTCAGCTGTATGTTCCCTGTTCTGACTGCAAGCATGTAATGTATGGCTAATTCTGTATGTTAGTTCAAGTATCTTTGCTTTGTGATTACTTTAAATACTGGTATGAGAAACTAGTCTGAACAAATATCAACTTAGTTGAACTATATGCTGAACAGGAGTTTGTTTGTTTTCTGGTGTAGTTCTGTTACTATTTTGTATGTGCTGATTTCTAAACCTGTTCCCCCTTACCCTCTATATACTAGATTTCAAACTTCTACTCTTAGTTATCTAGGTTCCTACCACCCCCAGTGTGAGCACACATTGGGGCTGGTTTTCCAATCTCTTATGAATTCTGCGTTGAATGTGTGGTTCTAGTGTGAGCATTGCCCGGGGTCCCTGAGGCTCTTTGGGAACTTTGACACACTGGAAGCTTGGTTTAAGGTGTTGTGGATCCCTGCTATTGTTTCAGAGCTATTGTGTTTGAAGGCCTGGCTCCCAGGTTTATATCGGGCCTTCTAAGGCTCCCTATAGTGTAATAGATACTGTTATGTAATTTATTCATTCTGGGCTGTAATAATCTCTGTAATAAACAGATTCATGGTTTATTAGTAAAAGCTGGGGGGGTGTTTATATATCTTTGTTTGAAATTCGGGTAAAAATCCTGCCTATAGGATTATTGGTGATTATGTGAATGTCATTACTTGTTTAGAGATCATGCCTATAGGATTTTCTGATTGCTTTGTTCTGTATTTCATTCGCATGCTAGAAATCCTGTTTACGGTCCCCTTGCATTAGAAATCTTGTCCATAGGATCCATGCACATATTTAACTTACATGCATTAGTGACCATGTCTATAGGATTTTATCTGCTTGAATAATAACCTTTCCTGACAACATGCTTAAAATTCTGCCCACATGTGATTAACAGATATCATGCCTATAGGAGGTAAAAAAAATCAATTTCAACTTAGATACCATGCCTATAGGAATAAAAGGAATCAGTTTCAAACCTAGAAATCATGTCTATAGGATTTAAACTAATAGATATCGTGCCTATAGGGTGAAATCAGTTTGTAAACTTAGAACCCATGCTTATAGAGGTTTAAATCAAGTCAACACTTAGAAATCCTGCCTATAGGGGTTTAATCTAATTAGAAAACGTGCCTATAGGATCTAAAAGGGATAAAACCTGTCTTTATGAGTTAAAATCAGTAATTCACTTAGAAATCACGTTAAAGGTTGTAGATATCATGCCTATAGAGTTCTGTTAATCAGTTATGAGTTCGATTAATTCTGGTTATCACTTAGGCAAATCCGTAGGGGTTACCGATGATTTTGGGCCTAAAATTATGATATCTTACTGCCTGAAAATGTCCAGATTCAAGGTTTAATAAAATCAGTAGGCAAATTGATAGGTCCAGATGCCCGCCTTAATAAACTGCTGTCTTGCGTTCTGTTTTTGCTCATCTAGTTATCCTTCCTATAGGATCCTAAATTAACGAAATCTGTTGATTTAACTGCGTGCATTTGTTGTCTACTTGTGGAGGTTTATATGAGCCCTTATTTGCTCCTTACATGATAGTCCTATTTGAATTTTGTTTGTCGCCTAGATTTTCTCATTTAAGTAACATAGGTCAGTATAGAATCACCCTATATAGAGTACCTAAATACCTCCAGGACCATAGGAAAGGGACGGGTAGTGCACGCATAAGGCACGAGTTAGAAGCTACTAGAACGCTTAGGTAACAACTGAAAGATAGTAATTGGGTAGTAAAGGAAATGATAGCCCATGCGCTAATGCTATGAGTAAAACCCCGACTTTTGGGAGTTGCAAAGCATCGCATGGAATGATCCTATAGGCTAAAAACTTAGGACCACCACCCCCTATACTCCTGTGTAAAAAGTAAGTTGAATATTGCATTTGTCTAATTCATTTTCTTCCCTTTTAAGACTAATTCGCTTAATTTAAGTTCGGTCGGGACCCACCGTTGTGGACCTCGAGGGGTGCCTAACACCTTTCCCTCAAGGTAATTTCGAGCCCTTACCCGGTCTCTGGTAATGTAAACTGGTTATATGAGTTAACTGTTCTAGGTGCCATAACGCACCTTAATCCGTTAGGTGGTGACTCTTCAGATCCCTTACCCCATCCTAAAAGGAAAGGAGTTGTCCCAAAAAATGTCGAAACCCGATTTCGCGAGAAAAAGGGGCGCGACAGTACCCGAAGTAGAAAAGGAACTCTTTCTAAAAACGAGTACGTCATCGGGGGTATGGACCATTTTCACAGACGGTGCCTCGAATGTGAAAGGATCCGGGCTCGGCATCGTTTTAAAACCACCTACGGGCAGTGTCACTAGGCAATCTATCAAGACTTCTTAATTGACTAACAACGAGGCCGAGTATGAGGCCATGATTGCAGGTATCGAACTAGCCAAGGGCCTTGGAGCAGAAGTCATCGAGGCAAAGCGTGACTCCCTTTTGGTAGTAAATCAAGTAAACGGGAGCTTCGAGGTTCGAGATGATCGAATGCAGAGGTACTTAGACAAACTTCAAATGACATTGCACCGCTTCAGGGAATGGACACTGGATCATGTACCTCAAGAGCAGAATAGCGAGGCCGATGCACTTGAAAACTTGGGGTCATTGGTAGAAGAAGATGATATCGTCCCAGGGACTGTTGTCCAACTATCGAAGTTGGTGGTTGAAGAAGGCCATGTAGAGACTAATTCAACAAGTTTAACGTGGGATTGGAGGAATAAGTACATCGATTACTTGAATCATGGGAAGCTCCCTGCGAACCCAAAAGAGTCAAGAACACTTCGAGCCAAAGCAGCTCGATTCTCACTCGATGAAAATGGAACGTTGTACAGAAGAACCTTCGATGGACCACTAGCAGTATGCTTGGGACCCGGGGACACCGATTATGTATTACGGGAAATCCACGAGGGCACCTGTGGGAACCTTTCTGGTGCAGACTCTCTGGTTCGCAAGGTGATCAGAGCAGGGTATTATTGGGATAGCATGGAAAAGGATACCAAGGAGTTCGTTCGAAAGTGTGATAAATGCCAAAGATTTACACCGATGATCCATCAACCCGGTGAACAACTCCATTTGGTCCTATCCCCGTGGCCGTTCATAAAATGGGGGATGGACATCATCGGCCCCCTACCAACGGCGCCAGGTAAAGCTAGATTTATTTTGTTTATGACTGACTACTTCTCAAAATGGGTTGAAGCGCAGGCCTTCGAGAAGGTAAAAGAAAAAGAAGTCATCGACTTCATATGGGACCACATCATATGTCGGTTCGGGATACCTGCCTAAATAACATGTGACAATGGGAAAAATACATCGGCAGCAAAGTAACAAAATTCCTAGAGGACCATAAAATCAAAAGGATCCTATCAGCACCTTACCACCCAAGTGCAAATGGTCAGGCCGAGTCCACAAATAAAATCATCATTCGAAACTTGAAGAAAAGGTTAGATGATGCAAAGGGGAAATGGAGAGAAGTGTTGCCCGAGGTGTTATGGGCGTATCGAACGACGTCGAAGTCAAGCACGGGGGAGACCCCATTTTCTTTGGTATATGGGTCCGAAGCTTTGATCCCAGTCGAAGTCGGGGAACCTAGCATCAGGTTTCAGTATGCCACGGAGGACTCAAATCACGAAGCTATGAACACTTCTCTCGAACTACTCGATAAAAAATGTGAGGGCGCGTTAATTCGAATGGCCGCACAAAAACAAAGGATCGAGGGGTATTACAATAGAAGGATGAACCTTCAATATTTTGGAGTCAGGGACTTAGTCCTAAGGAAAGTCACTCTCAACACTCGAGATCCAAACGAAGGGAAACTAGGCCCCAATTGGGAAGGACCGTACCGTGTCATAGGGAAAGGAACCTACAAACTTAGCACAATGGAAGGCGAGCAACTACCAAACAATTGGAATGTATTGTTACTTAAGCGATATTACTGCTGAGGTATGACCTTCTCCCCCTTTCCATTTGTATCTAAAACTAAATCCTTGCAGATGTTCGATTAGAGATATCGAGGCACCTTTCAGCTCGAAGACCTTGGGTTTTAAAGCATGCGTTGCACTCTTTTTCCCTTGGACCGGGTTTTATCCCAAGTGGGTTTTTCCGGCAAGGTTATTAACGAGGCAACACCTATATGCTACCTAAGGAACATTCGACAAGTATTCAAAGCTTCTTTTCAACCAACCTCGAATACTGGGGGGCATCACCCTCGGAGAGAGATACTTCACGCCTAAGAGGGCCTCGATAGGAGAACTTTGTAATGGGCCAAACGGTGAAATGAACCGTGTCCATATAGGATAGTCGAGCCCCGACGGCAAAACATGTACGCATGTATCAACTATTTAAAGAAGCATTCTGGTTATATCAAAAACACTTTGTATCTCAAAGAAGTTTGCTATCATACGAGCTTTACACTTACAATCCTACGGGAAGCGGCTCAAGGGCCAAAGCACCCCAAAATACTTGGGGACTGACACTGACAGTCAATACACCCGAGTCTTCGAAAGTTTGAACTCATAAGACATCAAAGAGGTACCCCCTCGAAACACCCCTCGAAACAAAGGCCAAGGCCAATATACTCGGGGACTAACTTTTCGAACAAGTTCGGAAAGTAATCGGGAAACAAGTCCAAGTGACAAACCCGAAGGTTGCGGCTATACGAAAGACTACGGTCACATAAAGGCTACGGCCAAAATAATGCGATTCGGAGACGTCCGACTTCCGCTATAAATTAAAGGCCTTCAAACATTAAAAAACAGGTTAAGTCAGGCTACCCCCGACAAAAGCAAAATATAAAGGGCTTCGATAAATTCTTCCCCCAAAAAATATAAGGGCTTCGATAAATTCAGCCCTCGAATAATCCAAAGGCTTCGATAACACCAGCATTCTGAAAAACCTTAAGAGATATTCAATTATGTCTACACAAACAAAATGCCTAATAAGGTTCCGATACGTTGAGCCTTCGAAAAACCCAACGAGTACAAGAACACATGCTAAGGCATAACTAAAATTTCACTAAGTTTTTTAGCCGAAATGAGGGAAAAATTATATAGCCATTTTAGAGGCCGAAACTGCCCAATCCAAAGAGCCTAAGGGCCAATTTTAAAAGAGCCTAAGGGCCGATATACAAGAGCCTAAGGGCTAGCTTAAAAGAGATATAGGGCCAAAAGCTTATGGGAGTCCGAGACTCCATTCTCATTCAACTCGGAGCCAAAGGCCCCATTGTTCCGAGCTCACCTCAAATTGATTTTAAAGCTTAGCTCGAGGATCATCTAAAACCTTAAGGGGTACGATCTTGAGCAATAAAAACCTAAGGGTTTATTACGAGTCTGAACCGATACTCAAACTAAATATTTGAATCATCGGATTTTTCCACAAACGGGGACAAAATAAAAGTCAACACAAATCAAGGATAGAACAAAGAAGATACTTTATATTCATAAGGGAAAATTACAAAACATATTTACCACGCCCGCAAGGGGCCCTTGCTCAAGAAATAAAGCCTAATCTATTTTCGGGGTCACACCCCCGGGAGTGTCGTCTTCAGAAACTACATCTCTAGTGGCTCTATCTTCGGGAGTCTCATCTCCTTCGGGAACATCTTCTTCACCTTCCTCGTCCCCAGAGCCACTCACCACATCCTCGTCATTAAAGGAGACAAGAAACCTAGCATCGGTTTCCCGCGCCTTTGCTTCGGCTATCTCCCCGGCGAGGTTGAACCCTCGGGCATGGATTTCTTCGAGAGTCTCCCTCCGGGCTTGGCACTTAGCCAATTCATTGCTCCGTCTTCCTCGGTCGGAGGCCTCCCTCAACTCAGCTTGAACGGCCGCGGTTTCCCTCAAGTATATAGCAATGGATTTATTGGCCGCAGCCTTCGTCTTCTCAGCTTCGGCTAGCCTGTACAGCTTCAGCCTTAGACTGTGCAGCTTCGGACCGGCTTTAGCCAGCTCGGCCTCCAACCCCTCGATTTTCCTGGCCTGAGCCAGACCCTTCGCTTCAACACCTCGAAGCTGAGCTTTAGCCGAGGCCAGTTGGGCTGTAACAGCTTCCTTGTCGGCAGCAAGTTGATCCATGTTCTTCTTCCACTGATGACAATCAGCCCGAACTTGATCTATCTCGCCCCGGAGCTGCCCAATCATCTAGCTTTTGCTGTAGCTGAGATATCAAAGTATTAGCCTCCGAAGTAGGGCCAAGAAGGCCGAACTTTATTAAAATCACAGTTACCTCCTCATCTAGCTCGGACTCGCTTTTTTGAGCTTTGGCCAATGCGGTTCGGAGATCCTTAAGCTCCTCTTCCTTCTGGATATAGAGGAGCCTCAAGGCCTTCTCTTCACCCGAAACCTTCTTGAGCTCAGCCTCACATTGGTCTAAACTTCACATGGCCTGTAAGTGGAATGGAGACATATCAGTCAAAAGAAAAGAAAGGAATAAAAATTTGCGATAAAAACGGCAAGTCCTTACCCGGGAAAGGAGACGTTGAGCCTCTTCAAAAATGGAGGATGCATCATTAAGGTCGTTGGCATCCTCAATCCCAGCGTAGCAACCCTGAAAAGGATCGTCCTCGATAATCTTATTTGGGTCGGGCATACGCAAAGCGTTAGCTTATTCGATTCCCCCCTCAGAATAAATTGGCAATGAAAGGGAGTGACCCATTGTCGCGGCCCCGAGCTCTTCACCTGGGGCGTTCTCATTAGCATTGGGAGACTCAGTATTTATCCCCTCCGGTATAGTTGTTGAAGACGGAGGGATAATCTCGACCTCCGGGGATGCAGGGGCCTTGCCCGTTTCTTCCTTCGGGGCATCCTCACCACAGGACGAGGTTTCCGATTCGGAAGGCTTAGCGACCTCGACTGGCTTCCTGGTCTGAGTCACCAGCGCCGACTCTTCATCATCATTTTCTTCATCATCCGGGGAGTCATGGGCCGAGTCTGCGCCCGTTTGAGCAAATCTTTTATGCAGCCTTTCGGAGGTTTTCTTGTCTTGAGGGTCTTCGGGTTTCGAGACCCTTTTTCTTTTGTTGTCCTTCTCGGACCTCGGATTTGAAGGCTTGGTTTTTTTCCCGGGCAGAGTCAGCCTCATCTCGGATGCATCGCCAAGGCCTGCACAGGCAAGCGTGAGTAAGTAAAAACGCCGCCAATGTATGAAAAATGTTGAAACTGCTCAAAGGCACTTAGCGTGGTTCTTGGCATCCCACTGGCGCTTCGATAATTCACGCCACTTGCGCTCATCGTAGGAAGAAGTGGCAGCTAACTTTCGGACTCAATCCTTGAGGTCGGGCACCGCTGGGGGCGCCCAAGCATTAGCTGCCAAAAGAAAGATAGAAGCGTTATGGAAAATGGAAGCAGAATATGAATAGATACATGAATACGGACTCCACTTACGGTTAAAGTTCCAAATCTCCGGGAACGGCATTTTATCTCCGTAGATGACATCCGAAGTTCTTACTCTAACAAACCGGATCATCCAACCCCGATCTTTGGGTTCGTCGATACTGGCAAAGAAGGCTTTCGTTGTTAGGCGTTGCAGGTTGATGAGCCCTCGAAATAACTGGGGCCGATATAATCGAACCAGGTGGCTGAGGGTGAATTCCAAACCCTCGATCTTCTCAAAGAAATACCGCAACATGATCACGATACGCCAAAAAAGGGTAAATTTGGTCGAGGGTGACTTCGTATGTTTTGTAGAAGTCAATCACCACCGGGTCGAGGGGACCCAGTGTGAAGGGGTAAATGTAGACACTTAAGAACCCCTTCGCGTGGGTAGTAATGCTTTCGCCGGGGTTCGGGATCTGAACCTCGGCCCCATATCCCCAGCTACAGTCCTTCTTTACGTCCTCGACAAGCTTCATCGTTATCAAGCTAATATATCGAGACGCGTGTTCGCATCAACCTGGGACGTCGGGGGGATTCTCAATACTAAAGTCCTTCTTAATAATGCAAGGACCAGGGGTGATCTCCTCAAGTGTTGGCAGCACCACCAGTCTGGCCGACCGGGAGGCAGAAGAAGACGATGCTTTGTCCCTTTTGGGGACCGTTTTAGAAGTTTTGGCCATAGTTATAAGCTAAAAAATATGGATTGGATAGGGGTGTGCTGTTTCTGGCAAGAGCTTGGCGTTTTCCGACGCTTAAAGAGGCAGAGGAAATGGGTGATTGGAGAAAGAGATGAAGATGGGAAAGGGATGAAGAAAGAGTAAAGTTCTTTACTTAGAGGAATCGCCTCACATATATAGAAGGGAACGACGGTTCGGCGGCATTAGTGGCCGACCAATACTGGCATGCATTCAATGTTTTTAGGGAAGCGAACCGATGGGATGTTTTAGTCACTTCGAACGCTTGCATCACGGAGATGACATCATCACTAAGGACTTCAGGAATCCAAATCGTTTCATATCATTTCATTCTAAGAAACGCAGGGACTATCTGTATACGGTAGAAATCGGAGAGCTCGATTTCTAAGACTGGATTACACTCCGAGTCCGAGTTTGAGAAGCTCGAAGTAAGAATCAAGCCAGGCCCGGATGAGCGCACCTCGAGAAGCAAATCGGGGACCCGTCATGATCTGCCTCGAGGGTAGTACAATTTCGAGGACACTCAAGAAAGACCGGGAATTTCCCAAGGACACGTGGGTCAGGGCATAAATTATAGGATAAGATTTGTACGAAATAGTGCAAGTCTGTACTAGGTTGCTATACAGTTGTACCAATAGAATTCTTTACCATAATTGGGAATGTACCATATAGGATTTTCCCCTCTTATATAAAGGGGACCCCAATCATTTGTATGGATTATCTCATTCACTGCAATAGAATATTCTACTCTGCTTTTCTTGTTTACCGTGCTCAATAATTGTTCTTCAGCTTTATTGTCTTTACTTTATTGTTAATACTTTTAACTCACCTCGAGGCCCCTGAGATAATCGAGCTCGAGGTCCTTATTGCTCTAACAGCACTGGTTTGGTTCATCAATTCTTCTTACATAAACTTAATATTATTTGTACATTCACTAGTATTGGAATAAATCACATATCTTTAAAACCACAAATCATATGTAATTATTACTCACATTTTTCGAGGTAAACAAAATGTATGGAAGTTCACTTGCAATGATAAAGACCTCGCAAAATCTATGAATGATAAGTTGAGTATGATGATAGACTTACTCATCAGTGGAAAAATATCAAACAAGCAAAGTCACCTTAAAGTAGCAATATGGGATGAATATAAAGAGTTTTCCAATCAAGAAGGAACAAGACGAATGAAAATCATTAATGACCCTGGATTAAAACGGGAACACGTGTTGGTAGATAATATGAAGATACCATGGAAGTGCATCGGATTTAGATGATAAAGGATGTAAGTTCACTAACAATGGGAAAGTTCATGAGTATTAATCGTAATGGAAAAGTAAGATTAAATATGAAACTATGCTTGAATTTCCTATGTGTAAGCACTTAGTCCGAAACGAGTCGCGATGTTATGATAAAGAACACACAACTAGAAAAAGTGTCGACCTTTAAGGATGTGAATCTCATCCTATGACAAGCAAAAAATTATCGTGAACTCGATCGATAATATCAAGGAGTTGACTAAAGTAAGTAGGCGAAAGATGTACATCTGACATTTGAGGTTATGTGACATAACTCGGTAAAAATAAAAATAATTAATTTCCACGAGAGTGGATATGTTGGAAATAAAAATAATTAAAGACCTATTTTCTCTTATTATAGGAAAATTGGACTAGAGGTCACATTAAGATCATTCACCATAGAAATGTAAGTAAGAAGTCTTTAAATATGAAAAGACTCCAATTTTGCACAAGCGCCCTTGTTGGAGGGGAAACATTTGAACTTTTCATTTCGTTCAAGCCGTTCCTTCTTCTATACAGTACTTAAGAACAAATCCAAGAGGTGTGATACAAATTGGCAAGAAATGCCTAGATATAATGATTTTTAAAGACTTGAAAGGGGCATTTGCATCTATACCCGCTTTTTGTGTCACGTTTTAACTTGTGCCCGTTTTGCAAAAAAAAATTGCAAACGTACCCACTTTTTCGCATAACTTCAGCATACGGGGCTGAAGTAGCAAAGGCAAACACGCAAAACTTCAGCATTCTAGTAGCCGGGCCTGAAGTTCAGCTCTAAAGCTGAAGTTTTTGTTTTATAACTGGCGAACTTCAGCTCTAGAGCTGAAATTTTTGTTTGTAACTGGCAAACTTCAGCTCTAGAGCTGAAGCTTTTGTTTTGTTACTGGCAAACTTCAGCTCTAGAGCTGAAGTTTTTGTTTTGGAACTGTCGAACTTCAGCTCTAGAGCTGAAGTTTTTGTTTGTAACTGGCAAACTTCAGCTCTAGAGCTGAAGTTTTTGTTTTGGAACTGTCGAACTTCAGCTCTAGAGCTGAAGTTATTTAGTTCATCACTAGTCTACATTTGCTTACAGAAACACGACATTGGATACAATACACGCATAGGCACCATTGCAACAAGGATTGTTAGACCAGAGCTCAATTTTAGAACCAAAACTGTTCATTGGCTTTCTGAAACAAAGTAAAAATTTCTGCACAGCGACAGATGCAAAATTAATCCAACGACGGCGAAAACCTTTGATCCTGTCTGTGCCTGGAGCATCAAACCATTTACAATTTTTCTTCTAAATTTTAATCTTTCATTCACTATACAGGTTCAGCAACTAATTAAGGATTGTTCAGTTAATCATCTAGGTGCCGCTTTAAATAATTAGTTTATAATTTTGTTTTTAAATAATCTTATAAACATATTTATGACAATCATCCCATGAACTGAAGTTCCATAGCAACACCAAGAAGAAGAAGAAGAAGAAGAAGAAGAAGAAAACGAAGGAAGAGAAGGAGGAGGAGAAAGGGAGTTGAAGTTATTTAAAAAGTGGGTACAAGTTAAAAGTTTTAAAAAAAATGGGTATAGGTTAAATGGGGGCGACCAAATAGGGCACCCCATGCAATTTCCACGACTTGAAAGGCTAGTTTGATAAAGTGACCTACGAGTAAAGCTACTACCAGGAATATTCTTAGTCATAATGTATCGATACTATCGGGATACGGGCCCGATTCTTCTCGCATCGATCATCTCTCTAGATACGGGAGTAAATGATAATATGGTGTATGAAAAAGAATCAATCAAGAATGTTGATAAGTTTAAAAGTTCAGGACTAAATACATAGCTTCTGGAAAGATACTTGTACGCGGAGAAATCAGAGGGCCCGATTTCCCGCCATCGAGCCATCTCGGGGAGGTACCTCGAGACCCCGAGGACACGAAGCCACGACTTGGCCCTTTCCTTCGGGGCTTGTCAAGGTCCGATTCGAGGCCGAGATAAAGACAAAGGGGGGAAGCCCTCAAGACACGCGGTTGAGTCTGACAGGGCCGGTCTACCCATAGGCTACGCTGGGGCGTCGAGTCAAGCCATCACATCTCCATATTTCGTAAATTAAATATACATGTATTCGTAACTGAGTTTCCTCCCCTATATAAACGAGACTCGCCCTACCTTGTAAGGGACTGATGTTGCTCCCATAATTCTACAAAGTGCAATAATATCTCTTTCTCTCTCTCTCTTCTTACTAAAACTTATTGGCTTTCACTGATACTGAGGATACCTCGATATCCTTTGCCTCTATATGTGTTCTTCATGTTATATGTGTTCTTCATCGTACAACTCAATTTCGGTTATAAATAGCTTCATTTGATTATATCTCCAGTTGTTATACTACTCTCGATTGACCCCGATAGCCTGAGCACGACCTCGAGATCGACCTCGAAGTCCCCATCGGCCAAGCTCACATCCGGGTAGCAAGCCCTTCGGTTCGAACATTATCTCGTTTTAGCTCACGCTCCACCGTTAAATTCCATATTACTAGCATCATCCGCTCTAACAACTAGCTTAAGAATAGATCACGTATTTTTAGAGTCCTATTTTATAAATTTAATTGTTGTTACCATTTTCACGGTAAACAGTTTGGCTCCCACCGTGGGGCTAAAAATAATAGTGATTATTTTCTTGCTAGTTTCATTACACAAACGCATATCATCTTTCACACTTTTTCTTGTTCAAGATCCTTTGATTTCAGGCAAAAATGTCTGGCTCAGTGAACAGAGCCGAGAACGACCGCCTCGAAGATCACGGGGAAAACGGTGTAGCTATGCCGGCCGTCGGAGCACCACTATAGGATCCCGATAACGCACCCGGACCAGTTAGCGGACGCGGGCTCACAGGACACACAGCAAGTCGGCGAAACTTCCCACACCAACCAAGAAGCCGACGTCCATATGATTATTGGGGGAGCCGACGTCCCCCGAGGGCCCGCCTCCAAATGAGCAAGGACACTCGCTACAGAAGAAGGGTCGGCCCGGGAACGCCCACGTGAAAAAATCCTCGTATTCAGCGAGGAGGACCTCGAAGCTATGATGGAACCGCACAACGATGCTCTAGTCATCTCGTTTCTCTCAAACAACACCAGAATAAAGCGTGTGTTCGTGGACCCAGGCAGCTCGGTCAACATAATCAGGTCAGAAGTAGTAGGACAGCTAGGATTGCTCAATCAAGTCATCCCCTCCTCTCGGGTCTTCCACGGTTTCAACATGGTCGGAGAGGAAACAAAGGGAGAAATCATTATCCCGATCGACATGTCCGGCACGACCCAGAACACCGAGTTTCAGGTCATCAACAGTGACATGAAATACAACGCCCTACTTGGCAGACCTTGGATACACAACATAAGGGTCGTGCCCTCGACCTTGCACCAGGTAATAAGGTTTCCTACCAGGGACGGTATCACAACCATACATGGGGAACAACAAGCAGTAACGGAAATGTTCGTAGTCCACCACGAGACGACAATTCCCGCATACCCGACCTTGGACGGGGAGGGAAGCACGCAGACCCTTGAAGACGACGAGGAAGACTTCTTCGCACCCCAAACTTTTGTCGCTCCCGAAGAATCCGATGCGACCAAGTCAACAGCCGAGGAGCTGGAGCAAACCGTTTTGATCAAACACCTCCCGGATCGCAAGGTATACTTGGGTACGGGGCTGACCCCCGAACTCAGGACAGAATTTATTCAATTCCTCAGTAATAATATCGACTGCTTCGCTTGGTCCCATTTAGATATGACAGGTATCCCACCAGAGATAACGTCCCACAGACTAAGCGTTGACCCCAAGTTCAAACCCGTAAAGCAAAAAAGGAGACCGCAGTCCGAGGTGAAACATGCCTTCATCAAAGAGGAAGTGGCGAAACTTCTTAAAATTGGATCCATCAGGGAGGCAAAGTATCCCGAATGGCTGGCTAACGTAGTAGTGGTACCAAAAAAGGGGAATAAGCTAAGAATGTGCATAGACTATAAAGACTTGAACAAGGCGTGCCCAAAAGATTCCTTCCCACTGCCCAATATCGATCGCTTGATTGATGCTACGGCCGGCCACAAGACCCTCACTTTTCTCGATGCCTACTCGGGGTATAATCAGATCCAGATAAACCCCGAAGATAGGCTATTTGTTGTAAAAATATTGATATCGTTGAATCTTTGGAAAGGTTGTGGCCTACGGACACTTGTGATACGAGTTGATATGTTGAGTTGTTGTGATGATAGCACATGTGAATTGTTGTGTGGTTTGGTTATTGTTATGCGGAGTATAAGGGTGGCATTTCACCGTTGTGATTATACGGAGTATAAGGGTATCATTTCACCATTGTTATATGCGAGGCATAAGGGTGGGTCTCATTATTGTTGAATGTACAGAGTGATACGGGTGGCTATAGGAGAGATAAGAGTGGCTAATGATAATGTCAAGGCGGAGTGATACGGGTGGCTATCGGAGAGATAAGGATGGCAATGTCAGGGATGATGTGTGATGATTTGGAGATATTGTGTTGGTAATTTTTGTGTGATGGTGTGCTTTTTGCTTGTGTTTGTCATACACCTTGTGTGACTTGCTTTGTTGTTTCGATGAGCTATTCGATGTCTTTGATATTACTTGTTGATTTGGGCTGCAGTAGTACACTCGCACAAGCATACACCCTAGCATGCCACTTATACTAGCTCATGAGTATGAAACTTGACATTTATCGATCATGTCCATGTGTTCTTGTATTATCCGTTTCCATGTTGATATTGTGAGCCTGTGACCATGCCGGGCGGATTTTGATTGTGAGCCTGTGATTATGCCGGACGGATTGTGATTGTGAGCCTGTGATCATGCCGGGCGAAGTATGGTTGTGAGCTTGTTATTATACCGGGTGGATTGAGATATTGGCACGTAAGTTGTCCGTGCGGTTGTGATTTGAAGTGTAGGCACAAGGTACCGTGAGTATATGATGATGGGTTGAGACCCGTGACTTGTGATTATGAGATGAAATATCACGGAGTGATTTTGTTGTATAATTTGTGCAGAACGATTGATTAATTGGTTGTCCTATATTTTTCCTTAATTGATTTCAATAATACTTCACGGTATTCTTATTGTTTTTACTGTTCATGTCACGTGCCTATTGTGTAGCCATTTCCTGATTTCCGCTACCCATTATTTGCTTTATACGTCTATACTGTACAAGTTATTTTGTCTAGTGAGTGTCTTGACTTGTATCTCGTCACTACTCCACCGATGTTAGTCTTGATACTTACCGGATACTGACCGTGGTGTAATCATACTACACTTTTGCACATTTTTGTGCAGATCCAGGTACTTCGAAGTTCGAAGTCTATTGACTGTTAGATAGCCGATCAGATATTGCTGTGGAGACTTCAAGGTATACTTGCTATCGCGTTTGCAGGCCTCAGAGTCACCTTCAGAAGTTATTTATGTACAATTTATTTCTATTCCGGAGCAGTGGTACTTAGAGATTTTCTAGTGAACTCAGTAGAGCTTATGACTTGTACTACCGATTTTGGTGTATAGAAATTTCTATTTCATATTTAATTTGTTTGGTCGAATTTTTGCCATTAATTTCGTAAGTGTTAGGATTATCTAGTCTTAAAGACTAGGTGCCATCACTGTTTAACCAAAAAATAGGAATTTCGGTCAAAGCGTAATTTTAGAAGAACTCGGGTTACTGATAATCAAATAAAGAGATAATTGTATAATAAGAAAGAAAAATTGAACTGAGAAGTAGCCAAATAAGCAATATAAAGCAATGTAAATAAATATATTCCAATAATAATCAATGTGTTCATAAAAATGTTATTTCTCTTCCTTTTATAGCTATTTCCAAGTACAACATTTCTTTCTTCTCATAATAGAGCCATTATGAGCATTTAATGATATTAATAAGACGTTATGATTGGCAATCGTAACTATTTCGTGAAGATTGCATAACGTTCCCTATCATTCACGCTCATTAATTGAAGATATTACGAATCTGTACTTTCTGCTGTCTTGATTCATTTCATCGGTGCCTCTTCAAATTATCAAGAGGCCCGGGGGACCGTTCTTTCTTGCCTTCATGACACTTTGCTCGTACCTGTTAAGACTCGTATCTCTTTAAGTACTCTTTGCCAGCTGTCACTCCCATAATAATCCATGAGTCTTGACATGTCAGCCACATAATTAATTCTAAGTGTAATATCGATTTTTCCCCTAATACAATCACGACATCCTACGAAGGAAATTGGGGTCATGACATTACTACTCCTAAACACTAGTATTAATATCATTTGATCTTTAAAATTCTTTAAAATCTTTCAAGTTGTTCAAGAATACCAAATTTTTTAAACTTTGTATTTTTGAGGAAAAATTCAAGAAAGTAATACCAACAACTCAAACTCGTTTATCATGGCTAGTCAAAATTATTTGTAACGTTTGTTTTTAAGTTGTAGTAGTTAAAAGGTTAAATCATAAAACTTAGCTTGTAGCATGAATAGTGTTCACGAATTACTTGTAAATTATTAAATTTAAACCTAAGTATAAATTACTTAGATGAATTAATTGATGTTGTTATGAGTTGTTTGTAATAGGAACAAGTTCTTCACTACAAAAAAAGGGTAAATTTGAGGGGGTCATATTGTGGGGGTTATAGGTAACCCTGCAAATTGCATCAATTTGTGGAGGCTTTGACAACTGACACAAATTAGTTCAATTTTGTGAAGATTTAAAAACGTCACAATAATTGTATTACGTTTTTATACCATATTTGAAGGTTTGAGGTTATTAACCTCCACATATTTTGGAAAGAAAGAAAACTCCACATATAAATCGTTAATAAATAAAACTTTTTTTTTGTATTGAAGTTTTTATTTTATTTTTCTTTTATTTAGTGAATTGGGTCTCTAAACAGATACCTAGAAAAAGTGGCAATCGTATATACTCTCTTTCTTCAACCCGTCTTTCTGACTAGGTTTATAGATCCTCCCTCTCTCTTTGCTGCTTGTTCGATCCTTCACCATAGTTAGCTATATATTATTTGCTGTAGAAAAAAGTGTTGCTTGGATTCCTTATTAAATTTTTCTTTCCTCTACGTTTCTGGATATAACTTGGATTGAAGGAGCTCTTGAAATTTTGGAGCAGATTGTGGAAGTAGTTGAATATGAAGGATTGCTTTTTCGAGGTATACTCTATACATTCATGCCCAGTGCATTGACAGATATGATTTCTCTTTCTTGATCGATGCCGGCTGATCTCTAACAAAAACATAAAGTTTTCAATGGATAAATCTTGGATTGGAAAGTCAAGGAACACAAACGAGTACTTACTTGGTTTGGATGAATTTTTAGAGTTTGCATTTAATAATTCGGCTGCAGGAGATACAATAAGATGTCCATGTCCTAAATGTGGTTTTGGCAAGTGGAAAACAAGAGATATAGTGCACGATCATTTGATTTTCAAGCCATTCCCTCAAAATTATGTTATTTGGAATCTTCATGGTGAGAAACGAGTAACAGAGGCGGCGGAGTCTTCTGAAAATATAAATGTAATGCAAGAGACATTTTACCCTGAAGATCCAATAGTAACAATGATTCATGATGCATTTGGGCACCATAGTTACCAAGCTGCTAATGTAGAGATATCTCAACCATTGGGTGAAGATGAAATATCAAACGAGGAGCATAGGGATGATCCGAGTGATTTTTACGAGTTTCTCAAAGATGGATTAAGCGACAAGGCATTAACTATGATACTGGATTTGTTGAGAGATGCATTTGAAAATGCAAAGTTACCTCCTTCGTTTTATGAGGCCAAAAAAATCATTAACAAACTTGGCCTTGACTACACTAAGATACCGGCATGTCCAAATAATTGTATGTTATATTGGGAAGGTGATTCGGAATTGGAAGCATGTAAGTATTGTGGTACATCTAAATGGGATCCCAAGAAGAAGAACAAGCAAGCTGCAAAGGTTTTGCGTTACTTTCCATTGAATCCAAGGTTGCAAAGATTATATATGTGTCGTAAGACTGCTGAGCATATGAGATGGTATGCTTCAGGGAGTAACAACGATGGGTTGATAAGGCATCCAAGGGATGGTGAGGCCTGGAGGACATTTGATTTGACACACTCTGAATTTGCTTTAGATTCTCGAAATGTTCGCTTAGGCCTTGCTAGTGATGGTTTTAATCCTTTTGGAACAATGAGTACTACCTATAGTATTTGGCCTGTTTTCTTGATTCCATACAACCTTCCTCCTTGGTTGTGTATGAAGCATACCTCCTTCATCCTATCAATGATCATTCCAGGCAAGCAGATGCCTGGAAATAATATTGATGTATACTTGCAACCCCTCGTGAAGGAATTACGTGAGCTATGGCATGATGGTGTGGAAACCTTTCATTCTTCATCAAATGAGACTTTCCTGGGTTAGGTATCCTATCTGGATGGAACACGCATACTGGATTTGCTTGCCCAACCTGTAACTTCGATACAGAATCTTGTCGTCTTCGTCACAGTAAAAGTGGTGCTTTATGGGTCATCGACGCTTTCTGAAAAGAAATCATAGATTTAGATTGAATCGAGTTCGCTTTAACGGAAGCACAGAGGAACGAAATCCACCATTAAAACTATCAGGATCTGATATTTTGAGGCAAATAGAAGAAGGGAGAGGAGTAGAGTTGAATGGTAGTGGGAAAAGATCAAGGCGACCAACTAAGCAATGGAACAAGAGAAGTATATTCTTTGAACTTCCATATTGGGAGTCTAACTTGTTGCGTCATAATTTAGATTTTATGCATATTGAAAAAAACGTATGTGACAATATCATATATACATTGCTCCATGATAAATCAAAATCAAAAGACCATATTAATGCCCGGAAGGATTTAAAAGAAATGGGCATAAAGTGTGATCTTTGGCCCGATGATAATGGAACATATCACCTTGCTGTGTCTTCGCTTATGCCGCCTACACGTGATAATAAGCATGATACCAGAAAGTTATTTCTTACAACTTTAAAAAATGTTGTAGTACCAGATGGCTACTCAAGTAACATTTATAGATGTGTTGATTTGGTACAAAACAAGATTTTTGGATTGAAAAGTCATGATTGTCATATTATTATTGAGCAATTGCTTCCATTAGCAATCCGTAACGTGTTGCCGGACCATGTAACTGCAGTTTTGGTGGAATTCTGCTCATTTTTCAGAGCCCTCTCTGGCAAAAGTTTGAACCTTTCAGATCTTGATAAGCTCCAAAAGCGCATTGAACTTACACTTTGCCACCTAGAGATACTATTTCCTCCATCATTTTTCACAGTCATGGTTCATTTAACTGTCCATCTAGTACAGGAAGCAAAACTCGGAGGTCCAGTGCATCATCGGCATATGTATCCTGTGGAGAGGTAAATCATTAGCATTTCTAATGTAAACCCATATGTATTCTGGTCAATTTAAATAGTTTATATACTTATTGCATATTATTTTTGTAGGGAATTAGGCCATTTTAAGTCCTTTGTACGGAATAAGGCACAAGCAGAGGCTTCTATAGCAGAGGGTTACTTAGCTGAAGAGACTCTTACCTTTTGTTCTCGGTATATTGAGGATATCGAGACAAGGTTCAATAGACCTAGGCGTGTTCGTGATGACCCAAATGTTACTGAACCTTCTGAAATGTCCTCTATCTTTCCTCAATTAGGTAAACCAGGATCAGGTTCTGAAAATTTCTCTTTAACACATATTCAGAAACTACAAGCTCATCGATATGTGCTTCTGAATTGTGCAATAGTCATGCCATTTGTGGAGTGAGTAACTTTTACAAAGTTTACCTTTTTATCATTGTAATATTTGAACATGGCAGTCATGCTCTTTAACATTAATGTAATTATTTTATGTAGTGAATTTAGGCAGTTTATAAGGAGGAGTTCAAGAGGAAGAAGACCTTCACCTACAGAGGTCGAGAGGAGAGTAAATAAAGATTTTGTTGATTGGTTCCTGAGGAGGGTGAGTAAGAAATCAATAGTTATGATTTTATATTTCCTTTCGAATAGGGAAACTCGACTAAGACAAATTTTCTTTTGATTTAGATTATGAATCCAGACATAATGGACACAATGTCTACTGATCTAAAATTTCTAGCATGGGGTCCATCGGTAAATGCAAGAAGATTTACTGCATATAACATTAATGGGTTCAAATTTCGAACTTTGGATCGAGAAAAAGGTCTGAAAACACAGAATAGTGGAGTTTTTTTAACCTCTAACACATCATGTGTTGCAAGCAGTGTTGACAGAAATTTACAGCAAGCCGACTTACCATATTATGGAAAGTTAGAAGATATAATTGAGATTAATTATAATGGTCGGTTCAATGTGGTTCTATTCAAATGTAAATGGACTGACACTACTCGAGAAAGAGGGTATAAAAAAAGGATCGTTGGAGTTTTAATTGTGTTAATTTTGATAGATTGATTCATACTGGTGAACGTGAAGAACACGAGCCTTACATCGAAGCATCTCAAGCACAAATGGTATATTATGTTGATGATGTGGTCAATAAAGGGTGGAGTGTTGCTGTGCATCTAAAGCCGAGAGATTTGTATGAAATGGGAGAAGAAGTAGTAGAAGATGAAGTATATGAGAATGAGCCTTATCAAGAGCAAGAACTTGAACAGTTTTTTGGCCATGGAGATGAGTATATACAATTGGCTACAGATCATCTAATTGATGAGACAAATGTTGCTACTAACTTAGCAGCAGATGCATAATGTCTGAATAGAAAACTTATTTATATGGTGCTTTACCAAAAGGTAACACTATTGCATAATTAAGTAGTGCTTATTTCACTTATTTTGTTTAAAGGTATGTTCAGAAATAACCATAGGAGATAGGATACCTATCTGATTCACTTGTTTACATTATATTGCTTATGATTTGGTTTGATTTTGTTTGTTTATACTACATTACCTTAAGAAGCCTATTTGGCATTTGATACAATGTCATAACAGTGATTGTCACTAGGACAATAATATTAATGAGTTTGGTGTTTCAGAGTAGTTCCTTAAGTCTTTGAAAGATAGAAATGTTAGTTTCAGATATTCAGAGGTTGAGTAGTTTTAATTCCTTTATTTATGAGTTAGATTACAACAGTTATTTCACATGTTAAATTTCAAATAGATATACCTCAGAGATAAATGAGGCTATTAAGCCATTTGTTATTAATCATCTATGTTTTTTATTTGAACATGAAGATATTATCCCGAACAGAGAAGAAAGGTAAAATGGAAGTATGTGATGAAAATATATATCTGTATATCATCATTGCAATATTTTATAGGAATAGATGTACAGTATGAAGTATTTAATTGTAATATCTGAAGCACAAACAGAATAGGACAACTGTTTGGGGAATTTTGGAGGTGAAAATTGGAGAAAATGAAATGGTAGATAGGATACTGATTGGATCAATGAAGCTGCAGACAGTTTCTTATATGTTTCTGTCCTTTTTTACAATTCCTTTTTCTTACAAGCTTCTGTCTTTTCATATTTTTACTGTATTGTGGAACTTCATTGTCCATGCGGTAGATAGATTAAGCCACTTAATTAGAAATTTGTGACTGTTACTTAATAGTATCTCTTAATTTCAGAAATTTGCTTCTTCTCGCGTTATTTTGTCAGTTTATTAATTTCACTATCGTTATCCCATAGAGTGGCCAAACAAGTAGTTGTAGCTTTCTGTCTGGTTGCATCATTTTGGTATTTGATGTCGTTCTTTGGCTGTTATGCAAGGATGGAAAGATCGAATCTCTAATGAGATTAATTGTCACCTTCACTTGAAAGAGTAATTTTTCTGCATTTACGGCAAAATTGTCATGATCTTAAGTTGCATTCCAATATATGAGCTGTAACAATGAGATCATTATGTCATTTAGTGAGAGTGTCAATGTAGAAGTGTTCTCATTATAATCTTCATGACTGTGTATTAATTTTCAAGGAAGAAGAGATGTAACATGTGTGCATTTTTTTGGCTGTGCACATATTGTTTTTAGAAGTGTGAACTACCGTTTTGATATGGTATGCCTACATGAAATTCCTATATCCAAGTCAATCATTTCATATTGCTCCTACAATTCTTTAAATTTACTGGTTTCCCTGGCTCAGTTTCTTTTTTTGGCACCAATGTGAGAACATTTGCTAGAATTCTTCTTGCTTTTTTAAAAGTGATTATGTTTTACTCTGTCCTGTTGGGAGGAATGTAGTGGAAATGAATGCAACCTAGGAGCATTTATATAGAGGGAAGGATAATTAGGCTTCTCTATCAAAATTGATCTGAAAATATGGTCATAGATTGCAGACACCATAAAATTCAAAACAGTACCAGTATTCGGGAGATTTATTCCAAACTGCAAAATAATAATTGTAAATACGAGTTATAGATACTACTTAAATACATGTAAACTACTATATAAGTCGAAAGATAGAATGATACAAAACTTTCCTCAAAGTTGTTCAAAGAAACATGTGTCTTCTTATTTCTTCTTTCGTATGTTTACACTATTATGAAGTTGAGACGTCTTCATCATTTAGTGTCGTTCATAAAAGGGCCCTCTTTTATAATTCTTGCTTATTCAAAAAAGTCACGGAGCATTGAAGCATTTTTAATGCAAAGTTAAAGGGTGAAACAAAAACCCAAACGTTAAAATAGGCAGTAAATAAAGCCGAAATTTATATATCAAACTTTGCAAACATAAGACAAAGATTTGTCTTCAAACCCCGGAACAAGAAAGGGGTAAACCAACCGATTATTGACGAAAGGAACATAAGCGGCGGAGTTATCATCTTAATCTCTTTTTTCAGAAGATTCAGAACTAAATTGAAAGAACAATTCTTATTTTTGAAGCTTAAATGAAAAAAGTTGACCGGAGTTTGACTTTTGAGTAAACAACTCCGGAATGGAATTTTAATGATGTCAATAGCTTCGTATGGTGGTTTCGGACTTATGCGTATGTCCGGATTTGGATTTGGAAGTCCGTAGGTCAATTCGCCACATTTGGACGAAAAGCTGGAAAATGAAGTTCTTGAAATACTCATAAATTCGACCGTAAGTCGATTGGTTGATAACGAGGTCGGATTTCGATTCCAGAAATTGGAACAACTCCATTACGTCATTTATGACTTGTGCGCAAAATTTGAAGTTATTCCGGATTGATTTGATACGTTTCGGCGCAAAATATAGAAGTTGGAAGATTTGAAACTCATAATTCGATTCGATGCGCGATTTGTAATTTTGGCATTGTTTGACGTGGTTTGAAGCCTCGACTAAGTCGTGTTATATTTTGGGACGTGTTGGTATAATTGATTAAGATCCCGAGTGTTACACCCCAAGTTTTCATACGTGAGAGTACGTCGTAAGTCATTGATGTAAGCTCGAAAATGAGATTATCTTTGGAAGCAAATAAAGTAAGTTAATCATGTTACCTTGGAGGTTACAAATATTTAAGATCATGAATAACAAGTACCAAAAGGGTTGGAAAGCTTAGTCGCTAAACAAATTGAAGAAAATAAGTTTCGTCGAAAATCGACAAGTTTGAAATGTTATAACATATTCTTTTTGGGTGAGACTAAGGTGATTAACATGATGAGGAGGTTAAGTTATGATTTATTGTAGTCGTATGATAGTCGTGTATTATGTTTTTAAGTCAAACGAGTTATGGAACAAAAGTTAGCAAAGGTCATCACAAGTTGCATTTATAATGTGCTGAAATTTAGGTCAAATGTAGATGCGCTTTTCTCCAAATATACTTGGAATAAATGGATGATCAACATATCACATTGAAGATCTATGAGTCTAGTTTCTAACTCATTAAACCGTTCATCAATACAACATCGGAGTAGAGAGATATTCGCATTTTCGCGAGACCGCACAAGCAGCTCCCAATGGGACCCACTTAGGCGGTGGTCGACCTACTTCACTTTATAAACGATTTGGACGCCTATTTTTCACTTATTTTCAACTCAACTTCGTCTCCAAACTTCTCCTAACCTTCTAAAAGATTCCACAAGGGTTTTGAAAGTGATTACACCATATTTCAACATCAAAACTTAGTTCTAGTGAAAGAACAACACCTCTTTGAGGGTTGTGTTGTCATTGAGGATTGTGTGGGCCTGTATTTGGATGAAATTCCAAGTTTTTGCTGCTGTCCTAAGGTGAGTATAACAGCCTACTAATTGTGCTTAAGCTTGCTTGTATGTTGGTTAGGTTGTTAGGATGATAAACTACAAAGATAGTACTTGGATTAGCTTAAGTCACTTCTATGGTGTTGTATTGCTATTGAGGGTTGTTGTGAGCTGAATATAACTTGGATTTCGACTTGAAGTTACTAATGAGGAGTTTGTGTATTATGTTCTTGCATGTGCTTAAGGTTATCTGATGTTGATTAAGTTAAATAGATGGAGTAGACATGAACTAGTGAATAGCTACTAATTGAAGATAGTGGAGTTGAGGATGTTTCCTTTGTTTATAAATATATGCTATAAGGATGGAATCATTGATGAATGACTTCATTAATCATGTTAATGACTATGTAAATTAATGTAAGAAGTCTATAAGGGTGATATGGGGTTATACGGATTCCAATCGGAGCTTGCCGCCGACGTGAAGTAGTTGTGGACGTTGTTGTTTTATTATGGTATCTTGTTATGAATTTATAGGTTGCTGGACTTCCCTGCTGGTTGTTGTTGGTATAGGTATTGGAGGAGGCCCTTGTTCAAGGGAGATTGCTGCCGAATTTTACGTAGTACGAGATACTAGCTTAGTTACAGACATTAGCCTTTGTTCACACTGATTTGAATCTATTCTATGATAGATCGAGTGACTTGTTTTGAAGAGTTGCTTGGAAGGTATTAAGGACCTCAACATGTTTAATTGGTATGTAAGGCTCTTTCTTTCATTTTTATATGATCTAATAGTGAAACGAACATAAACGATACGCTATTTCTAATGAATCTACTCCTAGCAACTAAGGTTGTCTCATGTTATTCTTTCCTTACAAGTTATTCCAAGAAAGTATATCAGATTGAGTCCTATAAGTTCATATTGATGGTATGATGTCCATAATGTTAATGCATGGGGCAATGACCCTTATGTCACTCAAAGTTAATTGCCATGAGTCCATCATGCATTATATATGTATCTACTTTAACTTCTACCAGCCGCGCTATAGTCGCCGTGGTATGGCAACTTTATTGTGCACCATGATCAGTCCGGGTTTACCGAGCTCACACGTGGCCGGGTACGTTTTTTTAAACGCGAGTCATCTTTTGAGGCCTGGGTATGATATGATGATGAGGATGCCCACAGAGCGTATGTTTTTAAAAGTTTATGTATATATATGTATTATGCATTTCATGTCAAGTAGCCCAGAGGCACTCGATGTTACATGTTGTATCTCCTCTATCTCTCTTTACATTACTGTTCTATTTAATGCTTTCCCTGCCTTACATACTCGGTACTTTATTCGTACTGACGTCCTTTCTGGGGACGCTGCGTTTCAATGCCCGCAGGTTCCCGATAGACATTGGTTGGACATTCCTCTTAGTAGGCTATCAGCTCAGCGAAGGTGTTGGTGTAACTCCATTTGCTCCGGAGTTGCCTATTTGGTCAGTATGCTTTGGAATAATGTATTGATGGTATGGCGGGGCTCTGTCACGACCTTTATGATTTTAATGTACTCTTAGAGGCTTGTAGACAGATGTCAGGTGTATGGATACTTGTATGGCTTGTGGCCATGTTTTGAGTTTACAAATGGTCATGTCGGCCTATAGGCCCGTATGTCACATGTATAAGTTTGTATATCATAGCTGGTCATCATACGTTAAGTATTCCCTTATGTTTTATTCTTGTTATCTCATGAAGGGTTTTCTAGCTCATTTACCTATGATAAGTATGATAAAGAATGATAATGTTCGTTGGTACTTCCACAGTTTGAGTAAGGCACCGGGTGCCCGTCGCGGCCCTTCGGTTTGGGTCGTGACACCGAGATCGGGTGGATTCCCGGATGGTTAAACGGATCAATTTGGACTTGAAGAAAAAGCTGCTGGAATTTCTGGCAGCAGCTGATTTTTTTTCGCTTCTGCGGAAGCTTCATCGCAGAAGCGACGCTTGCATCGCAGAAGCGAAAAGGGAACGGACATGGCAGTGGCTGCAGGTGGGAAGAAATATGTGACGACCCAAAGGGGTCATCACCGGATTTCTTCCTATTTCCGTGCTTCCGAGGCCTTGAAAACCTCGCTTTTAGTTATTTTTTGATTTGCCGTGCGAGTCCGGGCGCGAAGCCGGAAAGCTTTATGTTGAAATATGTGAACTTTGTGAACAAAATTGAAAGAATTTTGATATTAATATTGCTAAGTTGACTTTGGTCAACATCTTTTGATAAACGGACCCGGACCCGTGATTTGGCGGTCCGCGAGGTTTGTAGAAAATATGAGACTCGGGCATATGCGCCGGAGTCGAATTTCGAGGTCGAGAGCCCGAAAAAATGAATTTTTCTATGAAATTATTTTTCTGAAATTCTTAAGGAAAATGGAATAAAAATTGATTAAAAGACTATGGTATCGGGCTCGTATTTTGGTTCCGACGCCCGGTACAGGTCTTAAATATGTGTTAAGCGCTTCCTGTGAAGTTTGGTCGAAATCTGGACGTCGTTTTGACGTGTTTCGGACCAATTCTCTAAAGTTAGAAGTTTAGGGAGTTGAAATTGAAAATGTGATTTTGAGGCTTGATTCATTGATTTTGATGTTATTTTGGCGATTTGATCGCTCGAGTAAAGTTCGTAGATGTTATGAGTTAGTGTGTGTGATTGGGTTAGGAGCCCCGAGGGCTCGGGAGTGAATTGGAGTTGGTTCGGGTATTTTTGCACTTAAAGAGTTAGCAGATTTTTCTGCAATTTTTGCACAGGGGTTTTCTTCATCGCGTTCGCATCACTAGGTTCGCGTCCGCGTAGTTCTGTGCCTTCCCACTTCGCGTTCGCGTCTTCACCCTGCGAACGCGTAGACCAAATTCAACGCCGGTTTTTCCCTTCATCGCGTTCGCAATGTCTGGCATCGCGATCGCTGATGATTTGTTTGTGTCCTCTATCGCGTTCGCGTCCTTAACACGCGTTCGCGTAGGCCAATCTTGGACCCAGCATTTTTCCTCTACGGCGCGTTCCCTCAGCGTTCCTGATGCATTGCCCAGTTTACCCTTCACGAACGCGGCCTTTTCCGCGAACGCGAAGGGCAATTTTGCCAGTTATATTTTTAATGTCAGAACAGTAGCAGCACGGGAATTCCCATTTTTTCCACACGAACTCTTTCCCTAACACTCCATAGACGAATTTTGAAGGCCTTTTCCTCCATAGCTCTTGGTAACGTGTTCTTAACTTCATCCTCTCTTAATTTCTCTCATCTAATCACTAAATTCCTAGCCCTAAATATGAAATCAAGAAGTAGAAATTAGGGGTTTTGGGTAGACACGTAGGGTTTTGAGAATTTTGGGTGATTCAAACCTCGATTTGGGGGTACGAATCTTGAAATAAATTAATAATATTTGAACTCGTGGGGTTATGAGGTGATTGGGTTTTGGTCGAGCCTCGTGTTTGGACCATGTGGGACCGGTTCCGAATTTTGGGTTTTTTGGAAGAATGATTGGAATTTCATTCTCTATGGATATGGGATTATGTTTTTGAGCCCTTATTGATATTATGAACTAATTATGCTAAGATATCATGTGTTTCGGAGTTGGATTGTAAGGAAAGGCGGTATTAGAGAGTTGATTGCTATTCTTGGACCGAGGTAAGTGTTTTGTTCTAACTTTGGACTTGGGGAATCAGGATTAGGCATGTTTATTTGCTACTTGCTAAATGTGGAAGTATGGTGTATAGGCATGGGTGACGGTTGTCTATGCACCGGAGTCTTAGCATGAACCGTGAGTCTTATTGCTTTTAATTCGAATGATGTGATACCAACTTCCTTGTTTAATCGATTTTAAATTTCAATAACAAGTGGAACGGTTGAGGAGAATTGTGATTGGTATACTTTGGAGCGTTGGCTCGACAAGGATGTGATAGTTGAGAGGAAGTGATTTAAAAGAAGGAATGTTTGGTGATTATTCCTTGCCGGACGTGTAGACTATTATTATGTACTCTCCCTTGCCCGGGAATTTTGGGCAATGTTAGCTGTACCATTGCCGGGTTTAAAGTGTTTATATTGTTCTGAATTCACCTATGGGGCCTTCTCTTACAAAGTCAGATATTTTGAACTATGATATGGGATCGTGTTGGCACGCCGTCCACTTTATATTAAGAAATGGGATGTTGTGGACACGCCGTCACTTATACTCTATAATATGGATGTGTGGCACGTCGTCCACTTATATAATAAATATATATAATATATATATTTATTTATTTATATAATATTTTATGAATGGGATCGTGTGCAACGCCCGTCCACTTTTATATTATGACAAATGGGATCGTGTGGCATGCCGTCCACTTATGAATTAAGAAATGGGATCGTGGCTGGCGCGCCGACCACTTATATATGAGCTATGGTATTGAGATAGTTTCGTCGTTATGTCCGTTGATCTGTATTCGCTGTATTTTTCCCCGAGCATGCCCCCTTCCCCTTTTTAGTTGATATTCTCTGTTGTTATTTCCGTTGTCTTTGTATATATATATCTACACAGGTTGTTTTTGGTAGGTCCTGTCTAGCCTCGTCACTACTTCGCCGGGGTTAGGCCAGGCACTTACCAGCACATGGGGTCGGTTATGCTGATGCTACACTTCTGTGATTTTTGCACAGATCATAGTACCGGAGCAGGAGCCTTTGGTCAGCAGTAGGAGCGTTGGGAGCTTACTTCAGTCCGGAGATTTCTGAGGTAGCTTGCTGGCGTCCGCATGGCCCGGAGTCTCTCTTATCTCTGTCTTTCGTTTGATTTCCCTTGTATCGGATCAGACAGTACTGTATTCTTATTCAGACTTTGTATTTAGCATTCAGTAGAAGTTCATGAGTTAGTGACACCAGATCTGGGTAGAGGTGTATTTGAATTTCCGCACTTGGTTTCAGTTATTTATGTTTCGAGACTTTCGTTTTTATATTAATTGCCTCGTTCTTCTTTATACTGTTAATGATGTTGAGAGAAGTGTTAAATTAATTGGCTTGCCTAGCTCCTATTGGTAGGCACCATCACGACTCCCGAGGGTGGGAAATCCGGGTCGTGACAAAATACACGCACCTGCGGGATGGCAGAAGCGAGAAATAAAGACACAGAAGCGGAAGCTGGCAGCAGTGGGCTGGAACGCAGAAGCGACCATTTTGTCGCAACAGTGACATTGCAAATACGCAATGTACTCCGCAGATGCGAGCTCCTGCTGGGCAGTGGACATTTGGACATCGCAGATGCGCATTTTGGCTTGCAAAAGCGAGGCCGCAGATGTGAAAATGCTGTCCGCAGAAGCGCAACTGGACAGAAAACATAAGGACCAAAAATGGTCATTTCCTCCATTTCGTTTTGGATTTTTGGAGCTCGGTTCTTGGGCGATTTTGAGGAATTCTTCATGACTTAAACTTAGATAAGTGTCCTATATCCGAAAGTGATTATATTTCATGAATCCATGGTTATATTAATCGTTTATTACGGATTTAAACGGAAGAAATCAAGATTTTTGCAAAGCTCTTCAAGAACGAAAATTTAAGATTTGGAGGCCGAGTTGTTATCGGTATTTGATAAAATTGGTATGGTTGAACTTGTATCGGAATGGGTGTTCGGATTTCGTAAAAATTATGTAGAGTTGCTTGGTCGTCGCATTCCCTTGGAGTCTTTCCATTTTTATTGTACTGTCACTCTTATTCGAACACTATTATGTACTTGATTATTGCTGTATTCGGTTAGAGTTCGTGACTTAGTATTACCATTCTTGAATTTTTTTTAATTGTTTCTGCTTTTGGTTTCGACACTTGTATTAAATTATATGTTTCAAAAACAATGGCTCGAAATATAATTGTAATTGTCTTACTTAGTCTTAGAGATTAAGTGCCATCACGACGCCTGTGGTGGGATTTTGGGTCGTGACAAGCTCAATCGAGCCCGATCTTTGACCGAGTCAAGCCGAATTTAGAATGAAACAGGATCTAGCATAGCCATGCCTCTTTTTTAAAAAATCAGTTGATTTTACATCAATGAGAAAAAACTCACATATGTCTACTCATCAAGTGTATTGATCTAACTTTGTATCTCATGGAGCGGAGCTGAGCTCAACCGACCGAGCTCGAGCCAGATTTTTTTGTATGTATCTGCAAACTAGTCAATGCCTATAATGGTTTTTGTTTATTAATATATTATATTAAAATTATAATTGAAACGATAAATAAATTTTAATTTTCTCTGTGATCATGATTTAATAAAATATGATAAAAAAGTAACCTAATGATTTCTGTTTATTGAAATATTATATGAAAATTACGATTTAAAGGATAATTAAATTTGAATTTTCTCTATAATCATGATTTAATAAAACATGACAAAAAAAAGTAATTTTAGAGATTAAGTCAAGAAAAAGATAATTTAGGTCTAATCGAAGATAGAGTGTGATTAAGAATTCATTTTAGATTGATTTATTAAGAAAAAATGATTAATACTTTTAGAATTAACTATCTAATTAACATTTGTTGATTTCTGATTTACTACTCAACAATTGAACCTAATGATTGAATATTTTTGTAAAAAGTTACACGATTAATCGAACCAAACGAGCCTAGCTGAGCTAGCTAAATCGAGCTTGATCTGTGACCGAGTCAAACCAAATTTAGAATAAAACAGGATCTACCATAGCCATGCATCTTTTTTTAAAAAATAAATTGATTTAACATCACCGGAAAAAAACTCACATACGTTTAATCATCAAATGTATTGATAGAACTTTGTATCTTATGGAACCGAGCTGAGCTCAACCGAGTTTTACGACAATTTTCCCGAGCTAATATTTGTTGATTTCTGATTTACTATTTAGCAGTTGAGCCTAATGATGAATTTTTTTTGGAAAGAAAAAGTTACACGAGTAATCGAACTAAACGAGCCTAGTCGAGCCAGCTCAATCGAGCCCGATCTTTGATCCAATCGAATCAAATTTTGAATGAAACGGGGTCGAGAAGAGTCTTGCCTCTTTTCTATTAAAAAAAGTTGATTTAACATCAACTGAAAAAAACTCACACACGTCTAATTTAGTGTGATAATCGAACTTTGTATCTTATGGAGCCGAGCTGAGCTCAACCGAGCTTTACTACAATTTGATCGAGCTTGAGCCGGCTCTTTTTATTTGTGTCCGGAAACTAGATGCCTATAATGGTTTCTGTTTATTAATATATTATATTAAAATTATAATTGAAAGGAAAATTAAATTTTAATTTTCTCTGTGATTTAATAAAACATCACAAAGAGTAATTTTAGAGATTAAGTGAAGAATATGATAATTTAGGTTTAATCTAAGACAGAATGTAGTTAAAAATTCATGTTAAATTGATTGATTAAGAAAAATATTACTACTTTTAGAATTAACTATTGAATTAATATTTGTTGATTTCTAATTTACTACTTAGCAATTGAGCCTAATGATTGAATATCTTTTGTAAAAAAATAAAATTACATGACCAATTGAGCTAAACGAGCCTAGCGAGCCAGCTCAATCAAGCGCGATCTTTGATTGAGTCGAGCGGAATGCTGAATGTATCGAGATTGAGTAGAGTCCCAATGAAATAAAGTATAAAATATGCCTAGCCCTAACTTTAGCCAATAGGCAAATAAAACCCAAAGTTTCTAGTATATATCTCAAGTGCAATTTAAGCCTTGATACCGTATCCACATATTTTTGTTGCCTCCATTGTTTTTTCTATTTCCCTCCATTGTTTTTTTTCCCTTTCCCTCCATTATATTTTTCCATTTCCCTCGTATATTAAGAATCATGGGTGGTTTCACAAAAACCGTTTATATCGTACCTGCCTTCCCCTTATATTTGTTGAAAGCCCTCCCTTTACAGAGCTCCTCAACAGAGAAGCATGCGTGAGAGCCCAAATTCCAACCATCAGCTGGTCAGTTTCCATTTGCCTCTGCCTTTTATTTGTTGATTTTGTATTCTTTAAATTAAATTATATCTACAGCAAGTACTACTTTATACTTTATATGGGTTATTAATTAGAAGTTGACTTACATGTACATATAGAGTTGGGACTTTTAGTTTTGCACCGTTTACAACTTGAAAGTGACCTTCTTTTTTCCGCCTAAGATAAAGAATATTGGTAATTAGTAGTAGACTTGCCTGTGTAGTTTGTTGGTAATTAAGACGCAGTCGAGCCTGTTTATGTTCGATGCCTAAAATACAGAATATTGGTAATTAGAGTTTGGCTTGTTTCTTCATCAGATTTTACTATCAACTGGTTGTACGATAGAATTGAAATGGTTTGCAGACTGTGTTTGTTGGATGATTTTTTTTTTTTAGTCAAAGCAGCGTCCTTTTATTGACGAAGGTTAAATGGGCAAAATTTAAGGAAGAGCTTCCTCGTGATTTTGAGGGGTTGACATTCCAACCTTTATCCTCTATGCATCCTAACTGTACCAAAGAATCAATGCTACATCTATACATTATGGGGGTTGAAATTGAATTTCCCTAGCTTTCAATGTTCTAATTCTAAAGGATGCCATCTCCCATTTATCAAGTTGGATAAGTCCTCTAACTAGTCTTAGGAGCCTTTCACAGCTGGTTATACGGGACGCCTTTTGTGCGTATGACTAAGAGCTTCCAATTTATCTGCTACTTTGTTTGCTTCAAGAAAACAATGCTGCGCGACAAACTCTTTCTGCTCGATTACCTGTTTGATGGTGTCCACTGCTTGGATCATCCTCTGTGGCGTCGTGGTCTTTCTATTCATACATGATGTTAGTATTTGCGAATCTGTCTCTACCTGGATATTGTCAAGGTCATTTGCTTCACACAATTGCAATCCAAAGAGCATAGCTTGGCTCTCCGCCCAGTTGTTTGTACCATGTCCGAGATAAACTAAGAAGGCCAATACAAATTTCCCCCTACTATCTGGTATAACTCCTCCTGCCCCGCAACTACCATCAAGACAACTACCATATGTATTCAATTTGTAGTTCCCTTCTGGTGGTTTTTTTAATTTCACAATAATGCATGATTTGTGTATTACTGGTTTATCAACAATTTATCGCAATTGTTCCCAAGAGTGTTGTAACTGTAGCCTCCCAAACTTTTGCTTTAATAACTCATAGAGAAACAAGATGATTTTATACTCCGACCTGCATCTTGATGGGGATTCTTCCCCATATTTTGAGGCATTCCTCAATCTCTAGAGTTCCCAGATGATCACAACCGGAAGAATTTTAACTAAGAGAGAAGCAACTACATTCAAAGTTTTATGTCCCCACCAGTTTATCCGTAGTTGTTTGAAATGCAGTCCTTCAACTTGAATACCAAACAAACCTGCGTACTTTTTCGAAATAGCTTGGAAAAAACTACTATAGTAGAAAATGTGCTCCACGGTTTCTAGCTCAGAAGAGGGTAGTAGCAGGAACACATTGAGACTAAATTAAAGCCGAACATGTCTATCCTGTCATCTGTGGGCAGCCAATTATGTACTGCCCTCCAACTGGTAAAATCCATCTTAAAAGGGACTTGCTTATGCCAAATTTTAGAAGCCATAGGTGACTAACTTTGTTTTTGCCGTAATAATTCCCAGGCTGAAGCTACTGTGAATTTTCCTGAGTTGTTTGCAGACCAGATTGCTCTATCCACTGCTCCTAGAGTTAAGTCTATAGATTGTTGTTGCAATATACTTCTAACAATGTCTGGTACATCCACATCTAGTGCATCTAATTGCCACTCACCATGTTGGATGATTTGTGGATAATTTGGTGTAATCATCTTTTCTCTGATGTTTAGTTTGTAGCAATAGATCCATTATTTTTAGAGTAATATATGTTTGTTCTGGCAATTAAAAAGTACGCTCTTTTCATTTGTCTAGTAATTATTTATATTTTCTATCTCTTGAACTGATTTAGAAAAGAATTTAAATCCGTGAGCTCTAAGTTTATTTTGTTACTATTTTGGACATGCAACACTATTCTACTAATACCAAACAGAAGTAGTTTAAGAAGTTTCATAATTATAATTGCAGTCTTTTTCTTTAGTTTTAAACATCTCTAATGTTTATGTTATGCTTAATTTCACATGTCTAAGTCGCTGCCAGGCCATCCTTTTCCTTCTTTGCTCTATTTTTACTCCTTTCCTTTGTTTGAATAAAACAGTAAAGGTGACAATGTTGTAGATTTTTTTCGGTAATTAAAGTTCTACCATAGTTCCATGTTCGCTTCATCTCAATGCACTAGATCATATTTGATTCACCAATTTTCTATTTTTCTTATGAATATGCAGCTATGCCAAAGGTTAAACGTTTCCGAAATCCATTAAAATCAGCTCATGGACCATATGATGCTCCTGGACGTTCTTCATCATCAACAACTCCAGCCCCGTCACTTGTTATAGAGCCCTCAACATCGTTACAAGCTCCTTCACATGCTCCTGCAAGTTCCTCAGTAGCTGATGAAGTCCCACAACAAGAACAAGCTCCAACACAGCCTTCAAATCCAAGTGCAATGTCAACACGCCATCCTGGACGTGAATCTACACAATATTGGAAAGTAGAGGCAATAGGTATATGCCTTATATCTATGTTTATTTCACTTTACAAATTCCTGATGTTTTTATTTTTTGTTGACTAACTTGTCTTTTTATTAAAGACTCAAACAACACTACCAAGCACATCAAGATCAAGGTCAATGAGGTCAACAACCTACCTATCGGAGAACGCATCATTGTGGACTTTGAAATCTACGATGCAGCATATGGGGGATATTGTGGATTACTGGCTATTGATGGCAATTTCTTCCCAATTAATTTTGACAGGTGGTCAGGACCGTCTGGTATTCCTAAAAAATACAAGGAAGACTGCTTTGAAACCATGCTAAAGGTATTACACATCTGTCTATTTATTGTAGCTAGATTTTTATGCATGTATAGAAAACTAACTTTGTTTTTCTTTTTCATTTGAAGCCTCGGTTTTTTTTAGGACTACTAATGCCATTGCATACAGATATTGCAATGCTAGTTTGAATAAGAAGTGGGCTACACATAGACATAGGTTGTGGGATGAATTTTATGACCCGGCCAAAAGCAGAACTGAACTTTTAAGCAATGTGCCACCGGGCATAAGTAGAGACCAGTGGGCTGGTTTTATTGCTTATCGTCTAAAATCATCAACAATTGTAAGATTCTGATTATCTGAATAGATTTTGCTGTCGATATAATTAAATATTAGACTAATTTTTTATGTTGTTATTATTTTGTTGATTGGAAAGTTGTAGAAGAAATAAAGAAATTCGACGCAAGCAAACAATGCCTCACACTGGCGGATCCAAAGTTAACTCGAGACGACGACATGAGTTGGTATTCATATTAACTGAATAGTTTTCACTTGTTATCTAATTTAAATGCTTTATTACAATCTACTTGGTTTATCTCTTTCTTAGTTTTTGGAAACTGGGGAATATCCTACTCGGGGAAAGATGTTTATCGAAACTCATAAGAGAAATGATGGATCATTTGTAAATGATGAGGCAAGAACTATAGTGGTACATTCAGCTTTGGTGTGTTTCTTTGACATTATTTGAAGTTCTATTTTAACATTTTGCAACCCAATCTTTCTGTACATACTAATTGATAATTTGTCTGCTTGTAGGAACAAATTGAATCGACTCAAGGCAATACCAATAATTCTGAAATTTCCCCAGATAGATATTATTGGCAAGGTGTTAGGGGCAGAGCATTCTGGGAGGGTACGATGTATGGGTATGGGAGCAGCTCCTTCAAATACATTCAAGAATATCAAGCAACGACTTAATGCGCTGAACCATTCTTCATCTAGCTTCGGTGCATCGTCTGCAACTTTCACCTATTTGCAACAAGAGGTCACTCATTTGAAGTCCCAATTAGCAGACACCTTAACTACACTGAAAGCTTACATTATATCAAAGGAAGGAAGAGTTCCTGAGGAATTTGCTGGTCTGTTTGCTCCTCAACCACAAGTAAGAAAAACATTTGCTATCTCTGTGTTTCCTGAAGCTATCTCTAGAAATTTATTGTCCCTTTTGTTTAAATGTACAGACTCTTTTTATACTTAATCAAGGTTTATATACACAAACTCTTTAATGCCAAAATCTGATATTTTTAACAGTTTTGCAAGAAAAGAAATAGCTAAGAAGCAACCATATCAATTGATCAATCAACTATACTTCAATCCAGAACAAAACTGGAGTCAACCAGGAATATATGAATCCTCTGAAGAAAAAGGAAATATTCACAAGAATAATGAAAGATTCAGAAAAAACTTACTCTTTCCTGAAGATCAAATGAAACAGTTTTTGTACAACCATTTACCAAATTTACAGAATTCTAATTTTCAACTCAGCATCATCTGATATTTTGAATGACCAATTTGATATGTAACTGTCAAAGTCTTTGTTTCAATGAATGTTAGTTGAATCAAGTGAGACCTATTTAACCATAAGAACTCGTCTTCTTTGACCAATCAACGTAGAATTCCATAGAGGAGCCTTGAAACTACACTGTACCCCGCATTTGTATATAATTGTTGAGCACCAAAATCACCCTCATATGCCCTTAGTACTAGATATTCAAAACCCCAAAATCTTGCAAGCACATCACAGGCCTTAAGCAAAGCAGTTGCAACTTTCTGCCTCCTGCAATAAATCAAGATTTTAATGTGTCAAATCAACTACCATTCTTATCTTATGTGAGACATAATGTTGTATGAAAGACTTTCATTTAGTAATTTGAGGTGAAAGTATTGAATGTTAGACCTGAATTGTGTTTCCTGAAGCTCTCTCTAGAAATTTATAGTCCCTTTTGTTTAAATGTACATACTCTTTTTATACTTAATCAAGGTTTATATACACAAACTCTTTAATGCCATATGTCATACATAGGCATGAATTTACTGCTGTTGACATGCTTTCCTGTTAATACATTTCACATGTATGGATTCACGCCAAAAAAAAAAATAGTTTACATGGTTTCTATTCTGGTTCATAATGTGAATACTGAACAGGAAAAGCAGCAGGTATCTTGCTTCTAATTCCCCACAAGTTGTAGGTAATAACTTCCTTTTTTTGGGATAATGCTTCTTTGTAAATTGTGATAGAGAAGTACTTGGATGGTCTATCTGCACTATATGATCAGTTAGAAGATGAATGGTGTTCTTGTTCTGCTATTCTATCAACCAAAAGAGTAGACATAGGAAAGGAAATTGTAATTGCTTTCATGGAAATGGAGCAAATGGATTTGCATTTGAAATGTTGAGTCTTAATATCACTACTACGTTGCTTTAAGGAAGCATTCAAAATTTAAATATGGTATAATGGTCAGATTTTTCATCAAAATATGCTTTTTATTGTTTCAGCCTAGTGATGATGCAGAGAGTGAACCTACCTCGCCGGTGGATGTAAGAGGATCATCGGGCAGCAGCTACCAGAATCACCAAGCAAATACTTAGAATGTTATTTATATAATGTGGTACCATTGGTGCTTTTATGGATTTTAAGTAGTAATGTTTAGGAGCTACTTTAGTATGATTTGTAGTACTTGAATTAGTGATTGCTGCTATTGTGGATGTTTAATGAAATTTGATTTCTGTTATATAATGAGTATTATTTAGTATATAATTCATTTTTTTGTTTATGCATATGCTAATACAAGCTTGATCTTATTTAATCATGCAATATTTAATGAGAACAAAGGGCATTTCAATATTCAACTCGTGATGGTAATTAATCCCCCATAAATTAAAATTTGTAAAAGAGATTATATTGTGGCGATTATATACCCCAACTAATTAATTATTTTTAACATAAAGCTCCTATAGTGATGGTTATAAACTGTCACTAATTATTTTTCAAAAATCACAAATTATATTGCGACAATTACAAAGTACCACAAATTATTATTATTTAGCATTGAAAATCATATAAAGGAGGTTAGAACCCGCCCTTAATTGACTTCAAAACCCCCACTAATCACAAATTTAATTTGCGGAGGTCGTCGTGGGGGTTCTTTAAAACTGCCACAAAAAGCCTTGTGGCGATGATAACTAAGGCGTTTCTTAAAACCCCCACAATTCAATTTGTGGGGGTCCGAAACCGTTACAAAATTAAGAAAAAACCTCCACAAATTACACCTTTTCTTGTAGTGACAGAAGAGTAAACTATTATTTAAATGAACCAGAATTAAACTAAAAATAGAAGAATTATAAGACAGAACAAGTATCGAAACAAATCCTAATCTGATAAAATCAAACTAATAACCAAACTAGAGTCAAGGATCAAAGCGGACTAAAATCTAAACAGACGAACAATCAAGCACGAATCAGAACACAAAAATCCACACAAAATTGACCCAAAATTAAAATGCAAATTAAACTAGAACTTAACAAATATGAGAACAGAGGCAAAGAATTAAACCAAAAAAACAAAAGAAACAGAACTCACCGATATGGTTCGACTTCGAATTTGATGAGTTTCCTTGGCATTTTGGATCACAACCGTCCTTAATCATGTGTTTTCATAAGAAAACACATGATTAAGGGCTATTATAGCCCAAAATCAAAGAATCCCCAACATTAGGGTTTTAGGGTTTTTCGGCCAAAATTCGATTTTAAAATTCGAAAAGCTCCAGTGATATTTGAAGAAATCTGGTTGGGGATTGGAGATGAGGGAGGTTAGGGGAGTGTAGGGTGTGAATTTGGGGTCGTTTGGACAAACTTGCGTCTGGTCTGAATTTTCGATCCAAGATTCGAGAAGTTTGGTCATGATTTGAGTGATGATATTTGGGGATTTGGAAAGAGGAAGAAAAGGGGAGCTTGTGCTGAAATTTTGGGCGGATTTGGAGCATCGCCGCCGGCGGCGGCGATTTCCGGCCGGCGGCGGACGGCGGAGGAGTGACGGTGGCGTTACGCCGGCGTTACAGGGAGACACAGTACGAGGAAGAGAGGATGTGTTTTAGGTTTTGTATAATTTTTCGGACAATTTTATTTAAATACAAAAATCAATTGTGGCCGTTGGATTAGAGAAAATTGACGGCTTGGATTGTGTGACGCCAAACGGCGTCGTTTTATCATGGGGGAACTGGACCGGGTAATGGGAGATTGGGCTTGGGAGAACGGGTCCCGGTGGGAATTGCTTGGGCTGGGGAATTAGATTTAGAATTTGGCCCAAATGTGGGCATATCACTAAGCCTATATTTTCCTTTTACTTTTTAATTGTTTCTTTTCTTTTCCCTTTTTATTTTTTTTATTTATTTTGTTTTCATTTTGTATTTTTATGTTTTCTGCAAAATTAAAGACCTAATTTATTTCCAAAATTAACCTAATTAATTCCTAAATTTTATTAAATCCTAATTAAAAGCAAACCCATGACAAATTCAACAAAAAATGGACTGTTTTTGTCATTTTCTTTATATTTTAGTAATATTAATTAACTAGTAAGACTAAAAATATAAAATCGAATTCTAGATGCAAATGCACTATTTTTGTACTTTTTATGAATTAGGGCAACTAAGATGCACACAAAAAATGCAAACAAGGCACAAAATCATGCAATTAATTCAAATGATAAAGAAAAAATCTTAATTCTAAGAAATTTATAGGAGTAATTTAAGCGTGGCAAAAATCACGTGCTCACAGTTACTGTATAAATAAATGACACAAGGATTATTATTTAAATATTTATTAATTCAATAAACACTGTATCAAAACACATGGTTAATAGTATATATCCCAACAATCTCTCACTCAGAGTATTAACCATGAATATTATGAGAATATAGTTTATCTAAAAGTATGGTTAATAGTATATACCTCAACAACATTTCCATAAGTTAAGAAGTTATACCTTCGCTAAAAAATTTGTACTTGTGTACTACCAATGGGGAGTGGAATCAAGCTTTCGTTGTAAACTATTACTCTCAAACTTCCAGGATAACCATCTAATTTGAACTCTTTGACTGCATCAGAATCAAGATCATAAGAAATCAGAAGTCCACTTTTGTCTTGAAGAAGCAATAGACGATCCTTCCAAACTGCCAATGGGGATTCAATAGGAGGAGATCTAATTGTACGTTTCTTAATCCAAGACTCGTTTACACTGTATTCCCCCATTATCCAAATGTCAATCGTTTCTTGTATTGGGCTACTCTCCCTCCTTTGGTCAGGGTAACAAATAAATGTTAGAGACTTATCTAAGACTGCGAGGCTATGACACTTTTCGTCATACAAAGCACAAGTTTCAGGAACTTGCATTGTGCGGAAAACTTCAGTGCTGATATCAAAACAAAGAATTACCACCATATTTCTGTGGGCATACCAATGAAAGGCTCCCTTGAATAACATCTCAGAGAAAGGGAACGTATAAGGCCAGGGCAACTCTTGATCCACATCAGCTAGTTCTCTCCAAGAATCAGTGCTCGAATCATAAACCTCACCTTTCCACTCCACCACACTAGGATCATTGAAGGGGGGTTCCCCGTAAACTTCTGCAATTCTAATTACCTTGTATTTTTTTTTACCAGAGTCATAGCCAAATCCAACACCACCAATAGAACGATAGAAACCACGCGGGCAAACAAAAGGGCTGGGTGGGAGCAGCCTATAATTTCTAGTTGCTGGATTCAATAAGACAAAGTTTATGGAGTCTGTTAAAACAATCAAACCATTGCAAGGACCAGTGAGTTGATGAAAGATACTACCATAACTGGTGGGCAGATATGGCACATCTAGATCAGGAGAAACGGGATCCATATCATCTTCACCATCAGCATTGAGAAGAAAAGACAAGATATTTTTAAATCCTTTAGGTTCTTTGAGGGATCGTTTGAAGAGAATGAATTCATCTTTGGTGGTTGTAGTTCGGTTGAGATGAAGATTGATGAAATTAAAGGATTTTATGAGAGCGTGCCAACTTTTAGTAACACATTTTAATCGCGATAGAGATTTCACAGGAAGCCTGAAAAATATGGAAATCACAACATCTTCTGACAATTTCCTTATGGTTCCATCCGTCATCTTGGATTCATCAAAAAGTAATATACAATGCACGTTAGGATTGTTTTAGTGTGTAATACCAAAGATTTTCACCTGGTTTCATCTTTGTTCATTATCCAATTTGAATTTGATATCAGCACACTAACTAACTGCCCATCGAATTTGCATTTTTGTGGTTCTGAATAGAGCAGTATTTGTCGTTTCACATAGAGTTGTAATAACTGTCAAAGCCCCGTCAATTTACTCGAGTGACTTCGGAACAAGTTATGGGGGTGAAAATAAAATAATAGGACATTTCATTTTTGCAGAAAACATAAATTTATTTTAGCGGTTACTAAGGTATTTATTCTTTTGTATATTTGATATCCAATCACATAGTAGTAATTTTACATGTATATTTACTCACAACGAAAGAAATATTGAATATATACACAATGTATGCGGTCGAAATCAGGCACGATCGATTTCTCAGGCTCGAGGGATCGCCTTAAGTCCGAGTTCAAGTAAGCTCGAGTTCGAGTGACCTCGTATGTTTTTCAGAAGTCGATCACTACCGGATCAAGGGGACCCAGTGGGAAGGGGTAAGTGCAAACACTTAAAAAACCCTCCACGTGGGTAGTGATGCTTACCTCGGGACTTGGGATGTGAACCAACTCCTCGTCTCTGTCACGCCCCAAACCTAGGAAGGGGTGGCTGACACCCGGTTCCAAACTAGCCCGAGCGAACAACTCTGTAGCTCATTCATTCCTTTTGTAACTATCATGGACAAGCATGGCCACAACTCATACTGTACAATTGTAAGCGGGAAACACCGTTTCACCGAAACATTGTTCTTAAAACATGAATACTCTATACGGCTAAAATCGAAGAGTTCGATTTTATGGTCATTATGGCGCTTTGTACGGCCTCCCCCAGACAGCTCGAGGTTCGACCCCGAGGGTTCTCAATATTCGATCTCGAGGTAATGCAAATCGATGGCAATAGTGGACTAACGAGAAGTTCCCAAGGCACGTGATTAAAGTCGACCAAGTCTATTGGGCTAGTTCAAGCCTGTACCGTGGCATTAAATGGTTGTACTAGCCTCATATCCTTGTAATAAATGCATTTGTACTGTGTTGGGATTCCCTCTCATAAATAAAGGGGACCCTTATCATTTTGTTATATACAACATTCAATACAAGAACAAGACATTCTCTGGTCTTTAACTTAAACACATTCTCCCTTGATTTTATTACTTACGTTTATTACATTACTTGCATTTATTGTGTTTACCGTAAAAATGGTAACAACAATTAAATTTTTAAATGGGATTCTAAAAATACATAATATATTCTCGAGCTAGTTGTTAAAGCAGTAGATGCTAAGAATGCTAAGTTAAACGATGAAATGTGAGGTAGAACAAAGCGGTAACTAAACCGAAGGGGCCTGTTGCCCGCTGGCGCAGGACCGGTCGATGAGGACCTCGGGGTCGGGATTCGAATCGAGCTCGAGCTATTTGGGGCGACCGGGAATAGGGTAACAATTAAGGATACGATTAAACAAGGCTCTTTACGGCCAATGTTGAGCAATGCAGCGTGAAATAAATAAGAAGGCAATAAATATTAAGGCGGCCTCGAGCCAGTAAGAACGAACAACTTAGAAGAGAAGAGAGAGAGAGATATTATCGCTTTAGTGGAGAAATGGAGCAACATCCGCCTTTACAAGGTAGGGTGAGTTCCCTTTATGTAGGAGGGGAGACTCGTCTACAAATATGTGGAGATCATTTACAAAGTACGGAGATGGGATGGCTTGACGTGATGCCTCAGCATAGGCTCTGGATAAGTCGGACCTGTCAGACGTAGCCATGTGCCTTGGGGGCTACCCCCTCTATCCTGGCTTCGGCCTTTGTTTCCTTCGAGTCAGGTTTCGACGAGCCCCGAGGTCAAGAACTCGGTCGCGGCCTCCTGTCCTCGGGGTCCTGAGGCATGCTTCTGAAATGTCTCGACAGTGAGAAATCAAGTCCTCTGATTTCGTCGCGTACATATAGTCTCCGCGATTCCCATAACGAAGAGATGAGAAATGATTCTGACACTCAACTCATCGAGCTTCTTTCGGCGATGCCATATCGATGATGCGACTCCTGGAGTGAGCTTCGCGGTGATTCGACATCCACGGGCTCGTGCTTTTTCAACTTCATTCATTGCACTCCTGATTCTCATTTTTCAGTGAGAAGGTACCGCCGTCGGTTCGATTTTCCATGGATACATTAACTGTGCCCGTCGGTCAGTCTTCCGAAGCTTAGACGACCGTGTCGTAATCTCCTACAAATAGGGGTTCCTCGGCTTTGATTTTCCTATCCCAGTGTTTCCATTGGCTCGCTTGCCTTTCCCTTCTAATCATCTTCTTTTACCCCTGAACATCATGCTAGGGGCTCATAACATTAAGGTCGTCATGGCTAATGTGCATCCCTTTGTCTCTTCCTTTAGGCGTAGAGATCCTCCGCAGGTTATTGTAATTGTACGTAATGACCCCTCGAGGGCTGCTTGTACACAAACTCTTATGGATAAGAATATACCCCATTGCTTTCTGCTTTCGGACTTTGCTTTGCTTCTGTATGCTCTCATGCCCTTTAAGGCTCTTTGAATGCTTTCTTTTATCTGTTGACTGTTGATATCTGACTTGGGCATGAGCGTTCATTCCGATCCTCTGCTCATTGACATGAGTCTCTTCCGAACCCATCGTCGTACCTCAGACCAATTTTGGATTGATCCGATAGGTCCGGGCTATCGAGGCCCTACAAGTTGTTTGGAGATCATGCATCAAATTCCGGGGCCTTCAGGAATGTTATCCTGGATGAAGGTCATCTTCGGGTACCCGAGGGTCCCTATTGATCTTGACGTAGATAGCCCTTTTAGAATGTATAGGATAGACTTCTGCTGAAGAGTTTGCCTGTGCTTAGGCACTGCCTCGGACCTTCGTGGAGCCTTCCCGAACGGAGCTTCCCGTGCTTACTCCTCTTTTTAGAAAGAGGGAATCATGAGACCACGTTCTTGCGTCAAGTGCCGGCGCTGAAGGCTTCCTGAAGTCTGACTTCTTTGGACCGGGGATCCCGAGACAGAATGCTATCTCGAGCTTGGGGATAATATGGATGGCTCCCCAAGTCTTGACTTCTCGTTGAAGGGTGCTTCCTGGATCGGGTACTGACCCGTCGATCTGTATCGAGGCTGTTGGCTTCCCGGGGCTTGCCTCGGGTAGGCGAGTCGTCGCTGCTTCTCGCATATATGTGAGGCTGCTTCGGCTTCTTCGCAGGACTTCACTATTTCTAGATAGCCGCCTTTCCGCTTTGGAACAGGTTACTTCATCTCTTTAGGCGCAAAAAGTGTTGTCGTGCGCCCTTGCTTTGACCTGTTAGTTTTACCATAGCCACGGAAACCACGTCGGGGCCGATCCGGCAGGGGACGGGAGGTGTGGTTCCTGATGTTCAAGAATCGAGGGAGTTTGCTCTGGAAATGGCATCCTTGATAAGAGAGGAACACCTGGAGATGGCGAGGAGATACTGCGGGTGGAGCGAGGGAATAACACTGCACGTGCTTTCCCCAGATGAGGGCATTGCGGACTCCACTGATGGATTCTTGAGCGTATACCTATACCCTTTCGCATTTGGCCCCCTTGATAGGGTTGTGCTTGATTTTTGCTTGAAGTACCGGGTTACCCTGGCACAGATTCATCCGTCGTTTTGGCGACGGAGTTGATGATGAGGTTCTTTGCGGAGAAGGCCAGGATTGAATTCATGCTTGATCACCTTGTCATGCTATATCGACCCTCTCATCATCGAGGCTTGCTAACTCTAAGGTGTTGTTCATCCATGCCCTTTGTTATTGATGACAAGTAAGGCAGGGATCGAGAGTGGGCCAGTTGGTTTATTCGGGCCCCGATGACCGATATTATCCCTGTGGAGTTTTTTCCATTTCTCGAAGGTTGGAATTATGCACGTGAGTGAGGCGTTTGGCACTTTTTCAGATTTCGCCTATAAAGAAAATCAACTGAGTAATAACATTGTCTCCCTTGTTGCAACAACTTCATGGACGCCGGGTGAAGTCCATGATCTGCCCGACTGGGTCCGGAAGCTGGTGACCCATTCATCCTGCGACGAGCGTAGGTGTTGCGCTGTACTTCGTACCGGATGGGGAACGCAATGCCAAGGTATGTGCGTATGCTGACTTTGCCTTGCCTTCATATACCCAAGGTAACACTTTCCCCTTCCATTTGTGCTGGATTCACCATTTGCAGATATGGGGTGGTTCCTAGGGATGAGGCAATGTTCTTTCGAAGAGGGGAAGGAGTTAGTGGCCTCGGGGCCGATGGACAACGACAATAAGAGGGATCGGCACCCACGGTGTGATGGAGCCTTTAGTGATGCTGGTCGGGCTCACATTTTTGAGGAAGGGGCGTCGCCAGAGTCTGCTGCTCCCGGAGTGCTTGATTCCCGGCCGGCGGTTCCTTTGAGCGAATATGCCGTGCCCGAGTTCAGTTCTTCCAGGGCCGCAGGGGCATGATCAACAGGAGTGTGTTTCGACTTCGAGGTAGTCCGTTGGCTTCTCTTTGTGGTGAGTTTATGTACAATTTCCCTGTATCCCGTGTCCTCCTTCCTCTATTGAAACTTCCTCGTGCAGGCCTGTGATAGGCTTATGTCTGAGCTGCTCCGTTAAGGGGCCAAGCTTCAGAAAATTCAGAGCTCAAACTATGAGAGCTATTTGATGGAACAGGTAACTTCCTGTAGTATGTGCTTCGCTCCTTTCTAACCTTAAGGCTAACCCCTTTTTCCGTATTAGTTACAGAAAAAGGCAGAAGCCCTGGAGTATCTCAAAGGCGACTTCAACCGCGTCAGAGTGGATTATGAGGAGCTAAGGGCTCAAGTGCAGGCTCGAGCTTTGGAGGAGATGAGTGCCTCGGCCAAGGTCCCTACCTTCGAGGCCCAACTCAGCTTGACACATGACAATGCCAAAGTTCAAGCGGATATGATTGGGAAACTTGAATCTGATCTCTCAAAGGTCAGAGCTGAGATATTTGATGCCCGGGAAGAAACAACATTAAGCCGAACCAAGGCTGATCGCGAGATGGCGATTCGTATGAAGGGCGCTGCTGATGCCCAAGCTGAGCTGAAGCGAGCCCTCGACCGGGAGAAGAGGACCAAGGAATATGTTCGCTGTAGATCCCGGAGAGAGATACTCGAGGAGGTCGGTGCAAGGGGCATCGTTCTCTCGGAGGAATTGGCTCGAGCAAGGGCGGACGAGCATGACACTCGGCCACTTCTTGGTGACGTTGCGGAGGGAGAATTTGACAAGCTGTGCCCCTTTAGCGCAGAGTGTAGATTCTGTCGTTTTGTCGCTTTGTCTCTGATATACGTGGGGCATGCCTGTTGATGGAGAATGCACTTTTTTCGCGCATGTAATATATAAGAAAGAATTTGAAGCTTTATTTCTTCTGTACCTGTTTTTTTTTTGTTATTGCTTTCGACTGGGCGGGCTGGTTCTGATGTTTGGTAGGATCCTCGTAGGTCCAGAGTTGGTCCGGGGGCTCATAGGCATGATCCTTGACGTGAGCAGGTACCGGGGGCTCCGTGCTTGGCCTAGCTGCTTAGGCTCAGCTCTGAGTTGGGCCCCGACTTGAGCCTTGTTGTTCTTGAATTTTTTTTGTGCCCGTGCGGGCAGGTAGTAATCGTTTTTATCTCTTGCCCTTGGGCCTTTGCCGTTCCAACTATTTGGCTCCAGTCTCCGAGTCACATTGAGACTCGAGCTTCAATTGACCCTCAAGCTCTTTCCTGCCTCCATGGGCGGATGATGATGGCCCTTTGTTCTTTGGGTCGAAGTGACCTTACGGGAACATGGCCCGGAGGTTTACTCGGCCGGCGATAGTGGCACTTATGTCATGCCCTTAGGCATATTGCATTTTTCGAGTCTAGTCTCCGAGTCACATTGCGATTCGAGCTGTAATTGACCCTTAAAATTCTTTGAGTTTCTGGCCGGCGATAGTGGCACTTATGCCGTTAGGTCGTTGAAACCTTTTAGTATGTAGCCCGGAGGCTTGCATAGTTAACTATTTTGGATCCGGTCTCCGAATCGGGTTACGATTCGAGCTCTTTTTAATCCTCAAGTTGTCCAAATTTTTTAGCTGGCGACAATGGCTCTTACGCTGTTTGGTCATAGAGACCTTTCAATATGAGGCCCGTAGGCTTGCTTAGCTGGCGATAATGGCTCTTACGTTGTTTTTGCCCGTGGGCTTTTTTGTAGGCATTGTTTCCGCTCATTAAGGTCTTTTAGAGTATTTTTGCCTGACCCGTCGTCGGTTCCAATGGAACCTCAATGTCAAGTTGTTGTCGGCGATGTTTCGAGCACCTCGTAAGGTTCATAGCTCGTAGGTTGAGTAGATCGACGCTCTTGAGGTTTGGAGCCGACATGGTCGGAGCTCGTTTTTGCCTCTTGAGGAAAGCCTATTTTAACCGGTTCTTTCCGAAGTATATTTGAAGTAGTGGCCTGCGATTTTTAGCGACAGTCGGGCGTCCCCGAGTCCCGTTATTCTGGCTGTATCAGCCGTTTTGACCGTAGACATATGCGTTTGGCCGTAGCTATTTTTGATCCCAAGTGATAGTTTAGGCGTCTATATCGAGGGTATGCCCTTTAGGGATTCTTACAAATGCGATGTATAGCCTGAACATCGGGATTTTCATGCCTGTTGAGGTCTTACAGTTTGTCATGCCTATTGAGGTCTTACAGTTTTTCATACCTATTGAGGTCTTACAGTACGTCATGCCTATTGAGGTCATACAGTTTGTATGATGGAGAATAGATCTGGTTATGCCGAGTCTGCGCTAGGAGTCTTCTAGTTTCGGATTTTCCAATGTATGGCAATTGGCGACAGTCTCCGAGTCATCGAGATTGATTAAACTTGAAGACCGCTTGTCGTGAGCTCGGAGTTGCCCTATAGGGGCTTGATGAGCCCGGAGTTCCGACCCTGGGGTCGCGCGACTGTCGAATTGCTGACGCTAAGTCTCCGAGTATATAGGGACGCATTCGATGGAGAAGCATTTGCTACGAGTATGTTGAAATCGCCCTTTCCGAAGTACGAAATGCCGAAAAGGAATTCTTTATTGCTTGGCGTAAATATATGCTGTAAATACATTTTTTCTCGTTGTTGTGAGCTCGGCCCGTATGGGCGCGTCTCCTCTAATCATCTGATCCGTTTACATGATTCCTTTTTGAAACTTAGCCTGCCATTTATTGGCCCTTCCGAGGGGACGATGCCCTTAAGAGAAGGTTATCGTACGTTGTCTGACTGTAGAAGAAAGGCCTGCAATTTCGTCAGATCCTCTTCTGGGGGGTATGCTACTCTGCTAATAATCTTGCTAGCGGGACCCTGTTTAGGTTGGAAATTCGGTCAAGGGAAGAGAGCACGACGGGCCCCGTAGAGGCCTCAGATCTTCGAGGGGAGTTGGAACTTCTGAATGCCTCGGCTGCCTGCCTGCATATAGGTTAGCAAAAGAAAAGAAACAACAAAGGAGCAGAGTAGTTCTTCCTTGCTGCGAGATATGTAGGCGACATTTCGAGGTCTGGTATGTTTCTGCCGTTTTGAGGCGCAAGCCCTAATACAGCCTTCTATTGCGTTCAACCAGGATTGGCCGAAGATGTGGTTCTGCTTACCCTTTGATCCCTTCGAGGGCGGAGGCATTGATGCCGGCAATGGGACATATGGTGAGGGATTTCCTCTCATCACGTGTATCTCCTTGTCGAATACTTTTGTTCCACCTTTGTTGTGGGCTTTTATCCCTTTGGCATAGTGGGGTCGAAGTCGCCTCCGGGCGGTGTGCCCACTGTCATCTGAATAAAACGTTTGTGTTTTGAGGTGTCTTCCTGAAGTTCTGGCGATCGGCGTCTCGGATACATCAAAGATTCGAGGTATGGGGGTGATTTTGTTCGTTAGTCCGAACCGCCCCATTGGCTTTGGCCTGACATCGTCAGTATAATTGATCGAACCACCTGCACTCATGAACACATGTTTTACTTGAAATAGGTCGGATGATGGAGGGGGTTACCAATGCGTTAATACAAGGCTGAGGCAAAGTCTCGGCGTCCCTTTCCTTGGATGCAAGGGTGTCCTTTTGGTATACTCCCCGGACCCGTCTTTTCCCGGTGATGAGTACTTTCACTCTACATTTTATGGATCTTTGAAGGGTGCCGCAGCCCCTTTACTATCGTGGCAATATGCCGTGACTTGTCAGCTTCATTTTTCCCGATCTTCTTCCTCCCTTGGAGCTGGATTCGAGCCTGACCGCTCGATGATACTTGGTGGCGATCTCTATTGAAAAGCATGGTTGTCGCTCTTTTGAGCCGGTGACCGCGCGCGCCCCCAGGTTCCTGCGCCGGGCCATAGTTCTCTTGAGAGGGTCTTGGTCGAATAGGTCTGAGCCGCCTGGCGTTCCTGGTTTCGCTTATGGTGATCACGATGTTTGGTTTATCAATGCTGAAATCGTACTTGGCTGGGCGAGGTTTCCCTACCAGCTGTGCCTTGTTGAATCTGGTTCCATTGAAGGTTCCTCCAGGGTGTTTTCCTCGGGATGTTTCCCTATTGTTGCGAGGTAGGTTGCATCTCGAGTTGTTGAGTCGTTCCTTTCTTTCTTAGCGCATGGGTGATACCTCCATCTGTTTGGCATCAACTTCTTTGTCGGGAGTTCTTGGATATACCGAACTCGAGAGGGTTCCCGAACGGTTGTCTATGACCCCGATTCGTGGCTGGTGCCGGGTATGGGCGTCCAACCAGACCTCGGCTAGGTATCTGATCAGGCTTCACTTGAAATGTCCTGGAGTCGTCGGGCATGCTTCGTTTAGGCTTCGGGTGAAGGCCTGTGTTGCCCAATCATCCGAAACCGGGAGTGATCTCACTTGTCCCATTAGGGAATGGGGTGCGGCGTCCTGTGGTATTTCATTTCTTCTTCGTTCGGCCTCAGGTGTATCGGGCCCTCTCGGTACCATTTTGATGGCATCGACGCGTGCTTCCACGGAGGGCCACACTGGTATGGTAAGCAAGTCTGTGAGGTTAGGTGCCAGGCGGTGGCGCTGCGTCATGGTGTCTTCCGAGAGAGTTTCTTCGAACTTCCTCAATGAGGCAGGCTCGAAATCATCATCTTGGAGGTCGCTGCCTTTGAATGAGCACACGTAAGTGGTGGTGCGCCCGTAGGGATCTGAGGTCCTGCCGCACCTAGGGAGTTTCGGCATTCCAAATTTCTGTGAAGCGAGTTCCGGGACCGTTTCCTCGGGAGACGGTTGCTGTAAGAGCTTCCACGAACCTGGTTCGTTCCTTTCGAAGAGATTCCCAAGCATCCTCACTGCGGCGGGGTTGGTTACCGATTCATCGTTACTTGATCTCTCGGGTACTAGCTCGGTGTAAGGAGATGTTTCTGGCACTACTGCATAGGGAGTCTCTGGGCAACTTTGCAGCTGAGCGATAGTCAACTGCCGTGCCTGCAACATTTCAAAAATAACGTGAAGACTAACTTCCTGTTCTTCCCGGGCCGGGGTTTTTTGATCTTCCTGTTGGTCAATACGCTGTATGTTATCATTGGTGCGCGAGGCTTCATCGATCTGTTGCGCATCTTGCAAGCCCACATCCGCTTGAATCGATCCAAATGCGTTATTGGGGTCCCGCGGTGTCGCGCCAACCTCCGGAGCAGCCATACTGTTTTCGCCGTGGTTTTCGGGGTAGTCGTTCTCGATTTTGCTTACCGAGCCGGACATTAACCTGAAATCAAAAGATCTTGGACAAGAAAAAGTGTGAAAGATAATGTGCGTTTGTGCAATGAAACCAGCAAGAAAATAATCACTATTATTTTAATCCCCACGGTGGGCGCCAAACTGTTTACCGTGAAAATGGTAACAACAATTAAATTTGTAAATGGGATTCTAAACATACGTGATCTATTCTCGAGCTAGTTCTTAAAGCAGTAGATGCTAAGAATGCCAAGTTAAATGATGAAATGCGAAGTAGAACAAGGCGGTAACTAAACCAAAGGGGCCTGTTGCCCGGGCGCAGGACTGGTCGATGAGGACCTTAGGGTCGGGATTCGAATCGAGCTCGAGCTATTTGGGGCGACCTGGAATGGGGTAACAATTAAGGATACGATCAAACAAGGCTCTTTACGGCCAATGTTGAGCAATGCAGCGTGAAATAAGTAAGAAGGCAATAAATATTAAGGCGGTCTCGAGCCAGTGAGAACGAACAACTTAGAAGAGAAGAGAGAGAGAGATATTTATCGCTTTAGTGGAGAAATGGAGCAACATCCGCCTTTACAAGGTAGGGTGAGTTCCCTTTATATAGGAGGGGAGACTCGTCTACAAATACGTGGAGATCAATTACAAAGTACGGAGATGGGATGACTTGACGTGATGCCTCAACATAGGCTCTGGATAGGTCGGGCCTGTCAGACGTAGCCATGTGCCTTGGGGGCTACCCCCTCTATCCTGGCATCGACCTTTGTTTCCTCCGAGTCGCGTTTCAACGAGCCCCGAGGTCGGGAACTCGGTTGCGGCCACCCGCCCTCGTGGTCCCGAGGCATGCTTCCGAAATGTCTCGACAGCGAGAAATCAAGTCCTCTGATTTTGCCGCGTACATATTGCATTTCATTAATTGTTCTTCATTTATTGCTCGTTATTGATCATAAGGAGCTCTTATAAAAGCTCTTAGAATTGTTTGTCCTTCATCGGCCGTTCACAGCTTAGCACCTAGCTCGACCTCGAGGCCCCAAATAACCTGGCTTGAGGCCCCGATACCCAGCCACTCGATTTGCTTAAAATACTGCCTTCAAGTTCATATCTTATTTTCTAGTCTCACACTTAGTACCTACTGCCTAACAGCTAGCATAAAAATAAATCACGTATTTTTAGAACCACAAAATCAAATCTAATTGTAGTTACAATTTTCAAGGTAAACAGTTTGACGCCCCCCGTGGGGCTAAAAATAATAGTGATTGTTTTCTTGCTGGTTTACTACATAACGCAAGTTATTTTTCACGCTTTATCTTGCCCAAGAATCTTTGATTTCTGGTCAAAATGTCTAACTCAGTGAATGCATATGAAAACGGCGGTCTTGAAGACCATAGAGAGATTGGTGTAGCTGTTCCAGGCGTCGGTATGCCACCGTGAAACCTTGAGAACGCGCCAGAGCCAATCCCCGTCGGTGTGATCTCACGCAATGCCCAACACGTCGATATAAGCTCCAACACTAACAGGAGTATACACCAAGAAGACCAGCAAGAGGCTCAGAAAACCCCTGTTCAGAAGGAACAAGAGGTTAGCCTTCACGTCATTTTTGAATTGTTGCAGGCACAGCAGCTAGCAATTGCTCAACTGCAAAGCCACCAAAAAACTCCAAGCACAACAGCACCGAAAACGGCCCCTCGAGCCGAACAACTACCGGAGAGATCGAGCAACAATGGGTCAGCAGCTGACCCCACAATTATAATGATACTCGTGGACCTCACAAAGAGGATTAAGTCGGGCGAAAAGATGATAGAAGCTAATGACAAAAAGGTGGAGACCTACAATTCGAGGGTCGATCAGATCCCGGGCGCACCCCAATCCTGAAGGGTGTTCATTCAAAGAAATTCATACAAAATCCATTCCCATCTAGTGCGGCTACGAAGCCCATCCCCAAGAAATTCAGAATGCCCGATCTTCCGAATTACAACAAAACCTCGGACCCCAACGAGCACGTAACTGCCTACACTTGTGCGGTAAAGGGCAACGACCTTAAGGACAACGAGATTGAATCCGTCCCGCTAAAAAAGTTCGGAGAAACACTTTCAAAAGGGGCCATGATGTGGTATCACAACCTATCCTCAAATTCGATAGACTCGTTCGCCATGCTGGCAGATTCTTTCATACAGGCACATGCCGATGCCATCAAGGTGGGTACAAGGAAATCAGACGTCTTATTTAAAATCAAACAAACAGATAACGAGATACTGCGGGAGTTCGTATCTCGCTTTCAAATGGAAAGAATGGAATTACCACCAGTCTCCGATGAATGGGCAGTGCAGGCCTTCACCCAAGGTTTGAACGAATGAAGCTTGGTGGCTTCGAAGAAACTGAAGCAGAACTTGGTTGAATATCCCGCTGCGACTTGGTCGGATGTCCACAACCAATATCAATCAAAGATTAGGGTTGAGGACGACCAACTAGGAGCCCCCTCAGTCTCTGTATACCCCAACATGCTCCTGGCAAAGGAACCGAAACTAAAAAAGGAAATGTACCAACCATACACTATAGATAGAAGAAACGCCCCAGAACGATCGAAGGACAGACCGCGGTCAGAATCCTCGAGGACCCTTGAGCAGAGCCGGATTTGACAAACACACAGGACCGATGGAGGCACCCGGTTGTCTGAATACAACTTCAACGTTGACGCTTCGGACATCGTATCCTCCATCGGTAAAATCAGGGACACCAGGTGGCCGAGACCCGTACTATCGGATCCGTCTCAGAGGAACCCCAACTTAATGTGCTAGTTTCACAGCACAAACGGTCACAAGACCGAAGATTGCAGACAGCTCCGAGAAGAAGTAGCCCAACTACTCAGTAAAGGGCACCTCCGAGAGTTCCTTCGTGATCGAGCCAAAAATCAGCTTCGGTATAGAGAGGCAAACATGAAAAATGAAACAGATGAGCCTTAACATGTCATTCACATAATCGTTGGAGGAATCGACATCCCGCAGGAACCCACTGTCACAAGAACTAAAATATCCATCACTAGGGAGAAGCAAACTCGGGGTTACATACCCGAAGATGCTCTCACATTCAGCGACGAGGACATCGAGGCTCTGTCTCAGCCTCATAACGATGCCTTGGTAATTTCTTTTCTTGTAAATACTTTTCAAATTAAGTGTGTGCTTGTGGATCGTGGTAGCTCGGCCAATATTATCAAGTTGAGGGTGGTGGAGTAGCTCGGACTGCTCGACCAAATCGTTCCCGCCTCTCTAGTCCTCAACGGATTCAACATGGCGAGTGAAACCATTAAAGGGGAAATCACCCTCCCGGTCAACGTAACCGGCGCAACCCAGAATGTCAAGTTCCATGTAATCGAAGGAGACATGAGATACAACGTCTATCTCAGAAGGCCATGGATACATTGCATGAGAGCAGTACCATCCACCTTTCATCAAATGATGAAGTTCCCGACAAAGGATGAAATAAAAACTATGTACGGAGAACAGCATGCAGCAAGAGAGATGTTTGCGGTGCACGATGTGGCTCCAGCATCGACGCCTCAAACATCAAAGGAGCCAAAGGATAAGCAAACAGTGAAGTAGCAACCACGAGATACATTCTCGGCTACACCCGACTAAACGAGCAAAGGACCGTACAACGTCCCTGGAACAAATGGTTGAAGCATATCGAGGCTCGAAGCACCATCACCACTAAGGTATAATCGTATCACTTTTTATTTACATCTTACACTAACCTGGGTGCAGATGTCCAACCAGAACAATCGAAGCACTTTCCAGCTTGAAGACCTCAGTTTTAAAGCATGCGTTGCACTCTTTTCTTTCGATCGAATTTTATCCCAAGAAGGGTTTTATCGTCAAGGTTTTTAACGAGGAAACATCTATATGCTACCTAAGGAGAACTTAACAAGTATTCAAGGCTTCTCTTCAATAAACCTTGAATACTAGGGGCCATTCCCCCGGGAGATCACCTCCTCGGAGAAGCCAAAATGAGTTAAAAGGGTCTCAATAGGAAAATAATGTATCGGGCCAAACGGTCGAATGAATTGCGTCCGCATTGAAGAACCAAACCCTTGACAACAAAAACATGTATACCTCAACGAGAGAATATTTTTTCCTCCATCAAAACGCTTTGCGCTTCAAAAGAAGCCTGCTATTTTTTCAAGAAACGGCTCCAGGGCCAGAAATTTCCCGAACACTCGGGGACTGACATCAAAAAACTCGAAGACATATGACCTCCGGGTCGGAAACTTCTAACTCTTAAGCCCTCAATGAGGCAACACCAAGGTTACGAAGAATGGCTCTAGAGCCAAAAAACTTTCGACGTCTCGGGGACTATCATCGATTGTCCCTCCATCGATTTGTCGAAAACTCGAGGCTATAAGACCCCCATGCGGCCAACCTCGACTCATAAGAAATTCATAAGGAAAATACCGAACCTGTAAGACCTCAACCAAGGCATGAGTTATAGTTGTACCAAGTAACCAAATCTGTAAGACCACGAGTAAGGCATGTTAAAATTTATAAGACCTTACAAAAAGCATAATCCTGACCTTAAAGTTAGGGCTATATATTCGAAATTATAAAACCCCTAAAAAGGCATACCCTCGATATAAATGTCGAAACTACTTCACTCGGGGACTGAAAGGCTACAGCCAAACACAAATACTACGGTCACAAGGCTCCGACCAAACTAACACGACTCGGGGACGCCCGACCGTCGCTATAAAATCATGGACCTTCAAATTACTTCGAAAATATTTTGAAAAGAACTGGTAAATCAGCCTACCCTCGGCTTAAGCAAAAAAGCTTCGATCAATCAGCTCCAAACTACAGGCTTCACAACCATTAAGGCATCGAGCGATACCTCCCGAGGTGCTCATCTATCGTTGCATAACGACTCACAATCGAATTTCTTATCAAACCATCGAAGAGTCGGGCGAACACAAAACCATCAAAAGTCTTTAACAAGGGAAAAATAAAGCCTACATTAGAGGTCGTACCGACCCAACGTGTAAGAGCCACTGTCGCCAGCCCATATTAAGGGTCGTACCGACCCAACGCGTATGAGCCACTGTGGCCAGCCCATATTAAAGGTCGTACCGACCCGACGCGTAATAGCCACTGTCGCCAGCGCATATCAAAGGCCGTACTGACCCAACGCGTAAGAGCAGAAGATCCAGCTTAAAATTCAAAAAGCTTAAGGGTCAATAAGCTCGAGTCTAAATACGACTCGAACATGGTGCCCGAAACAGTTAACCAAAAAATGCTTAAGGGAAAATGTGTAAGAGCCTACGAGGTAGACCAACAAGCCTCAGGGCCGATTTATAAACCTAAGGGTTTTTCCTTGGAGTCTAGTTCACCTGGCCAATCATTGACAAACGTATAAATTCAAGACAAAGAAAGACATACACAAGCAAATGGAAATTCATGGAAGGAAAAAACCGAAAGATTTCTTTATATATTCACATATGAAACAATGCAAGGCTACATTTACAAATGCTCTCTGAGAGCCCAGTACAAAGAAGCAAAGAGGAAAAGGCCTAGTCTACTTTCCCCTCGGGGACTGCGGCTCCATCGGCCTCTCCCTCATTATCTTCGGCATTACACACGAGGAACTTGGCGTCGTATTCATCCACCTTGTCCTGTTTAATCTCTTCTGAGAGATCGAAGCCCCTAGCACAAATTTCCTCGAGGGTTTCTCTCCGGGACATGCACCTCTCAACTTAGCTCGAACATCAGCATCATCTTTTAAATAGACGACCACTTTCTTATTGGCCTTAGCCCGAATCTCTTCAGCTTCAGCCCGAGTATCCACGACCTCATCCTTCATCTCTAAAAGTCGAATTCGAGCCTTGCAATCCTGCTCATCTGAACCGAATTTTTTTCACGGGTGTTCCGGAGCTGTGCTTCAAGGGTAGAAACCTTAGCCAAATCATTCTTCTTGACCGCAATATGGGCATCCATCCGAGCCCTTAGCTCGTCACACTCATTCTTGGCCTGGCCAACCTCGCCCCAAAGGCATTCCAGATCCTCTGTCTTGCTATGAAACTGAAGCATTAAAATATTAATCTATGAGGATAGAAGAAGAAGCATGCGTTCCTTCGAAGCAAAGGTTACCTGTTTCTCAAGGTGGCTTTCATAGTTCTGGCTTCGATTCGCCTGGTACCGAAGGTGCCTCAATTCTTTTCCCCTTTTATCACAAAGAAGCCTGAGGTATTTCTCGCCATCCAAGGTTTTCCTCAACCTGGCTTCACAGTGAAGCAGCTCGGACTTGAGCTTGTCAAAGGCCTATGGAAAAGAAGCTCAATGAGAAAACGAAAATATAAAATCAAAAGACCAACAAAGTCAATCGAAGCTCATCACAGAACAAAGCCGTTGAGTCTACTCAAAGGTTGAGCGAGCATCTGCTGGCCTGGTCTCACCGACCCCAGTTGAACCGATCTCGGTGGGGACATGGTCGCTTGAGACCCCGCTCGATTTAGGAGCCTCCTGGTCTCGAACATCCCTCGAAGTACCTTCAATAGGAAAAGAAGACGACGTAAGGGAGGAACCATTTTTCTGAGGCTAGAAGCCTCAGACGTCGCAGGCTCAGCTGATATATCTTCTTTGAGCCTCCAAGCAGGGCTTGCATCGCTATGAGCACCCTAGTCCTTCCAGTGCTCCTTCCGTTTGTTATCAGTTCTTGACCCAATGCCGACGACCCTTCCTCCTCCGCAAGGGGGCACGGTCTAATCTCAGAAAATTCTCTAATGCCTGCAGTGACAGAGTTAGTACACATAAAAGAAAGTACCTTTCAAAGAAAACAAGCCACAAGCACGCACCAGATGTTTTGCCTTCCATCTAACCTTGGACAGATCTTGCCACTTACGCTCATCGTAAGTCGAGCAAGATGCCAGTTTTTGAGGCCAATCTGCCAGGTCGGGGACCTCGTATGGCATCCACGGGATTGCTGCAAAAAAAGAAAAGAAAAAAGAAAGCATCTTTGCAGAATCCGCCTCCACCATGGACAAAAATAATAAAAACATTTCTCAGGAAAAGGAAAGAACTCTGCAGGGATAATATCGATAGATCCCACTTGGACGAAATGACTCATCCACCCTCGGTCCCCATCTTCTTCATTGCTGGCGACAAAGCGTCGAGTGGATCGATGTCGGCAGAGTAATTAGGCCTCGATAATGCAAGGGCCGGTACAATCTAATAAGATGGCTGAGGGTGAACTCGAGCCCGACTTTATCTACAAAATACCTTATCATCAGCACTATCCTCCAAAACGACGGGTGAACCTGTGCCAGGGTAACCTGACATCTTCTACAAAATTCGAGCACGACCCTATCAAGAGGGCCTAATGTAAAGGGGTACGTGTATACGTTCAAAAACTCCTCGACATGAGCAATGATACTCTCTTCCGGGGAAGGTACCTGCAGTATCACCTTTTCTCGCCATCCGCAGTCTTTCCTAACTTCCTCGAGGTGTTCCTCCCCTATTGAAGAGATAAACCTCGATGCATGATCCCGATGGCCCTGACCATTAGGAGATTTCTACTAACGCTGCCTTCCCCCATTGACAGTCCTCCTTCACTCTGTTCGTATCAGTCACCAAGCTGATGTACCGAGACACGCGCTCACATTGGCCTGCTTTACAAGGGGGATTTTCGATGGAAAAATCGGATATAGTATCGAATTGGGTAGGGGTACATTGCTCGACTGTTGGGGGTACTTTTTGTTTGCCCTTCGACGGGCGTGACGAGGAAGCGGTGCCCTCTTTCTGAGGTACCGATCTAGAGGTCCTTGCAATAATTGTAAAAAAAAAGAGGGGTTTCTAGGAAGGAAAGTGAATAAGCAAGCGTAGATTTATAGAAGCCATATGGGCAGATTTTGGGAAGTGGAAAGGTTGAACCAATAGCGGTTCATGGGCTTCTCAATAGTCATATTGACAGCGACCCTGCACAATCTTTGAGTCATGGCATTTAATGCTCTGATGGGCTGATGTCATGAGGGTAGTATCAAATGGGTAAGAACTCAAGACCGTTTCTTATCCTTTTCAATCTAAGAAACGCGGGGACTATCTGTATACGGCTAAAATCGGAGAGTCCAATTTTATGGTCGTTATAACGCTTTGTACGGCCGCCCCCAGACAGCTCGAGGTTCGACCCTGAAGGTTCTCAATATTAGAACTCGAGGTAATGCAAATCGATGGCTATGATGGACTAATGAGAAGTTTCCAAGGCACGTGATGAAAGCTGACCAAGTCTATTGGGTTAGTTCAAGACTGTACCGTGGCATTAAATGGTTTTACCAGTCTCATATCCTTGTAATAATGCATTTGTACTATGTTGGGATTCCCTCTCATATATAATGGGGACCCTTATCATTTTGTAATATACAACATTCAATACAAGAACAAGAACATTCTCTGCTCTCTAAGTTAAACACATTCTCCCCTGATTTTATTACTTACATTTGTTACATTAATTGCATTTATTTTGTTTCATTAATTGTTCCTCATTTATTGCTCGTTATTGATCATAAAGAGCTCTTATCAAAGATCTTAGAATCGTTTGTCCTTCATCGGCCGTTCACAACTTAGCACCTAGCTCGACCTCGAAGCCCCGTATAACCTGGCTCGAGGGCCCGATTCTCAGCCACTCGGTTTGTATAAACATATTGCCTTCAAGTTCACATCTTATTTTATAGTCTCACACTCAGAACCTACTGCCTAACAACTTGCATAAAAATAAATCATGTATTTTTAGAACCACAAAATCAAATCTAATTGTAGTTACTATTTTCAAGGTAAACAAATACATATGGGCCGTCAATGCCTCTGGCATACTATAAAAAATGAACCCCTGTCTACAAAGCCTCTAAGATTATTTGACATCAAATGGGACAAGATACCGACCTACCCATAGTCTATATCAAAACTCTGACACGATGACCCATAGACTCGACTGCACTCCGAATGAGGTGGAGTCTTACCAATCCTTCGCTGAATGCCAATCTCGTCTACTATAAAGGCTCGTTAAACTGATTATCTATACCTACATGCATGAATGCAGCATCCACAACAAAAGGACGTCAGTACGAATAATGTACTGAGTATGTAAGGCATGAAAATCAGTACATAAAAGACATAGATCAATCATGGAAAAACGAATTCCATATGTAAATCCAAATAACTTTGCAAATCCTGAAACATCTATAATGTCATGCACGTACGTATGAATGTCATGTCATACATAGGTATAGGTGTACATAACATCATCAGGCCTCTGAGGGCATCCCATCATATCATCTCGGCCATTGTGGGTAAAATCATCAACGTATACCAGCTGATCAGGTGGTGATGCGTATATAACGCCGTAACTTTTTCTCATATATATATATATATATATTTTAACAAGTATATAACGCCGTCTGAGTCATGGGTGAATGCACATGTATAAATGAATACAATGCATAATGAGGTAAGTCAATATGATCTCTTGAAATATTATGAGACCCATGAATAGACAATATGGTAGTATGATATATGGGGAATCAAGAACATAGGCAACCTTAATACTTCTAAGAATATAATCATTTGTGAATCTTGTGTGCTTGATCATTTCGTTGTGTAATATGAATCAATTCAAAAAGAAAGAAGGAATAGCCTTAACATACCTGAGTTGATTCTCTCGAGAATTATAACCCCGTATTCCCTTAATATTGAGTCAACATAAAGCATCAGAGTAATGCACTTGCATACAATTCCAATATCCTACAAAAGAACAAAAAGAAAAAAAACACAAAGAATTCACTAGAACAAGTAGGGCACACATTCCAGAATCCATGACATTGGCTTTCATTTGTGCATTTGTCTTCAGATAAATGCAAACATTATGTAGGATCAATTCGACCTCCAACATAAATGAAGATTCAACTGTCTCCTAATCCTCCCCCATAAGGATTTCAATCAATCAATTACTGCTACCAAGACATGATAGAATCGGCATCACCACCTTGTACCTCATTTTATTCCATCGATGTAGTCCTTAACGAATTAATAATTTTGACTAAAAATGGATTTATACGGTGAAGAGAATATATAAGTATACCAACTAAGATTCTCCTTTCTGATGAGATTTTTCTGAGCTGAAACATCATTCTCAAAGGCAACGACACCGCAAAGTCTTAACCTACAAAGCTTGCAGTTCTCAAACTCTGCCACCTAGTGTAGTGACTTAAAAAGTCATACATATGGTTTAAGGGGTGCTGCCACGTGGGGGTGGGTGGAGAATATTAATCTTTATCCACTTATTAGGTAATTAGGTAGTGTTCCGTTACCCGGTAATTAACCAATTACCCGCATAATTAAGAACTGTCTCAACTTACTTAAAATCCTACTTATTTTTTAATACACTTATACACCGTACTATTATGGTCATGGTACCCTGTAAAATAATTTCACACATTATTATTTCATTGAAACATCCATGTAAAAACTACATATATTTTTTCAAATTCTAATTTTCCTAATCTCATATAAAAGTAGAAATTTTCGTATGCTTAATTCTTAAAATGGTAAAAAGATAACCTTCTTTTCTTGAGAGAAAATAATTTTTTTCTTTACAATAAAGAAAATCTCATAAACTTTTTCATATTATGGGTATAATTTAAAATATATTCGAAAGTAGTAATATTAATAACAATATAAAATCATATTTTTCAAACTTTTTACAAAAACATTCCACTCAATATAAATACCATATCAATGTATCTAAGGGTATCAATATTGTTAAACTTACGGGGTCTTACGCTCACAAATCCTCTGTAGAAAAGTACGAGATGTAACATCATTCCCCCCTTTAGAACATTAGTCCTTGAATGCTAACTCTATTGATTTATAAAACTTTCGCTAGGGTCTCCTCTGTAAATTAAACTAAAACCTAAATTATATCCGAAGTCTTGATCATTAACAACCTTTCGTACTTGAGTATCATGTATCTTCTTCACCTTTACCTCACTTATCTCTCAACCTCGCATTGTATCTTCTGTTTCTTTCACAAACTCCCTTCCACATTACGCCGTAAATCTCTACTGTGATACCTACACTTCTGGTGCATAATAAATCTAGCGAACGCTTCATACTGACTTCTTACGACTCAGCTCCATGGCACGATTTGGAAACAAAAAAAGGGTAACATTTCCTAAATGCCCCATAGCCTCTGAATTATAAATGTGGCGCGCAACACACCTATAAGTGAGACTCTACTAGGCACGGCTTTGTACACTCCCAAGGACACGACCCGCTCCGATACCACTTTGTCACGCTCCAAACCTGGGGGGCCTGGCTGGCACCCGGTGCCAAACTGGCCCGAGCGAACCACTGTGTAACTCATTCATTCCTTTTGTAACTATCATGGGCCAGCATGGCCACAACTCATAATGTACAATTGTAAGTGGAAAACACTGTTTCACCGAACCATTTTTCTTAAAACATAAATACATATGGGCCGTTAAGGCCTCTGACATACTATAAAAAGTAAACCTCTGTCTGCAAAGCCTCTAAGATTATTTGACATCAAATGGGACAGGGTACCGGCTTACCCATAAGTCTGCAGCAAAACTCTGACACGATCACTCATAGACTCGGATGCACTCCGAATGAGGTGGAGTCTTACCAATACTTTGCTGAATGTCAATCTCGTCTACTATGAATGCTCGTTAAACTATTTATCTATACCTACAGGCATGAATGCAGCATACCCAACAAAAGGACATCAGTATGAATAATGTACTGGGTATGTAAGGCAGAACTGAAACATAACCATAACTCAACATTAATTAAAGACATGTAAGAATCAACCCGAATCTCTGAAGTTCCACCGTATCTTTATAATTATCATACTTACATATATACAATGCTTCTCTTTGAAACTATTATCCATATCTTATGATGCATGACCAAAGTACGGTGATAAATGTATGACTGCCCAACCGGTGGTAAATAGTAATACATAACTATCCAAAAGGCGGTAACTGCCCGACCGGCCGTAGCCCGGTGGTAAATGTATGTCTGCTCGACCGGCCGTAGCACACTGGTAAATGAAGATACATGACTGCCCAACCGGCCGTAGCACGGTAAAAAATATATAACTACCCAACCGGCTATAGCTCGATGGTAAATGAAGATGCCTGCCCAACAATGATTTCTAACAACACATAACATCGATATACATAATCTCCGATGCTAAAATGGCTATCTTCAGGATTTACTATATCGATATATATGTACTCTAAAGGAACATCAAATTCCCATAACTATATACACATGAAACTTGTACCTTACAATTTCAAACACATGTACTATAAAATTTGTACGTTATACATGTCTTTTATGGCTAATCTTTTTTATTTTTTATTTTTTATATACTTGAGTTATCAATCAACTTAGAATCTCTGGTTTCGATATCACTGTATGCTTTTTATGTGACTTTAATTGCAACTATGTCTTTGGTTCTCAATTTTGGACTTGTCGGTCAAGTTAGCAATTGAAACTTCTTCACCAGCTAATTCAATTGTTTTCTTAATTACTGCAGGTGCATGAAACAGTATATAAAGCAAAAACATCGTGAAGATAAGGCCAACCATAGGCATATCACATCTGTTAATAATCAAAATTCACAGGATACCGAAATAGAAGATTCTTTATTGTGGAAGGATAATGTAGTTGTCAGCAAATGTGTTCCACTAGCAACAAAATAATGCTAAACCAATCAAAAACTGTTATCTACTTATATGCAGATGAATCTATAGAAGTAGGTAATGTATTTTGATAAGAACAATCTTATGCAACATCTCTTTGTGAATCCTGGAAGAAAAGTATTTGAAAGAATAGAATCCACATTCTTTTATCATATACCTCAATGGAGACTTGGGAACATACTTAGACATGCTTGAATATCACTTTACGGGGATGAATAACATAGACATCCTTAACTGCTAAGAGTAGAATCACTTATGGAATAGAATGACGTTTACGTAACGTTACTTGGATCATCCGTGTGGTATTCTCGAGAAAGATTGCACCGTACTGCGATGATCCACACCGATGGGCCGCAACGGGCACCCGGTACCTTACTCAACTGAGTGCCTACATAACATACCTTTCGTATCATACTATCACAGGTAAATGAGTCAGAGAGGCTATCTTGAGATAAGTAGAATAAAACATGGGGAAATACTCAACATTGGACGATCCAACATGTAATCCAAACTTATACATATGACATATGGGCCAATGAGGTCGACATGATCCTTTATATACACAAAACGTAGGCTGACAAGGCCATACAAGAATCTGTATACATGACATCTGTCTACAAGCCTCTAAGGATACATCAAATCATAAAGGTTAGGATAGAGCCCTGCCATACCAATCAATGCATGTACTAATCATACTGACCAAAAAAGCAACTCCGGAGCAAATGGAACGCACCCATATCTTCCTCTGAGCTGATAGCTTACTTGGAGGACTCTCGAACTATCTATCGGGACTTGCGGGCATGAAACGCAGTGTCCCCAAGGATAAAAGGATGCACAAATTAAAGAAAACGAGTTTCGTTGAAGGTGGCCGATTTCGGATAAAATACGGTTTGAGAGATAATACCCGATAATTATGTACTCGTACCATGCAAGGTACCATATGACAATGATAGTATGATGAATAAAGTATATTAGAAATGAGCAGTATTTTTAAGTAATTTAAGACAATTCTTACTTTTGCGGGTAATTGGTTAATTACCAGGTAACAGAACATTATCTAATTACCTAATAAGTGGATAATGATTAATGTTTCCCACCCAGCCCACGTGGAAGCCACTATGTATATGTACATATAACTCATACAATTGAGGGAAAGGTGGCATAATATTAAGGAATTCAATATTAAGGTACTTAGGGATAACATCGAAAACTTCAAGACAAAAGCCTTCAAGATTAAAAATCTCTAGTCATAATGTCAAAACATTCAAGGTTCATACGGATTTCATACAAATTGACCTTTCTAATTCAAGAAAAATGTAACGGATATTCACGCAAAGTAGGCAACGAAATTTTTCCTACTCCGATTTTGCCGTCACGAGTTTTTGTCGCAATTGTTGTTGTTGGAAGGATTGTCAAGAGAATCGGCTCAGGTATGTTAAGGCTATCCCTTTTTCCTTTTGACATAATCTATGCGACAAACCAAACGACCAAATGCACAATTTTCATAATTATTATTATAGAAATACTAGGGGTGTCTATATTCTTGATTCCCCATGTGAATTATTATTATATCTTTTGTTCATGGGTCTCAGAAAAATACGTATTTCATAAAGTTTATCCGAAAGACATATTGAATTTTTATGGTATTTCGAGAAAATCTTATAAATGTATTTCTTATGAATTTCATGCATTTATACATATGCATTGACCCATGACCAAATTGCGTTATATACGCGTATATGAATGTATATATATAGCTATGGGATAGAAAAAAGGTTACAACATAATAAACGCACCACCACCTGATCAGCTGGTATACGTTGATGATTTTGCCATAGTGGCCGAGATGATATGACGGGATGCCCTCTGAGGCTTGATGATATTTTGAACACATGTACTTATGCACGACATGATATTCATACGCATATGCATGACACTATGCTACTATCATTCCTGGATATTGAATCCCAGCGCTTGTAGTCTTTTACCTGAAGTATGGACAATTCACAACCTTCTATATTTGAGTGTCTCGTACATTGTTCACTTTTAGCTTACTCACCTTAAAATCTTGCATCACATCTTCTATCTCTTTCATGACCTCCCATCCATATAGGTATAATTCACATCCACAACTCGAAGCTCTATTATAATACTTGCACCTCTGGTGCATATACAATCCGCTGGGTGCTTCGTACTAAGTTTTTATGTGGTTGGTACTATTATGACTGGCTTCATCATAGAGCCGTTAAAGAATATGTTTGTTGTACTATCTCTCTTGCACCTCTAATATTAAGAATGATTCTGTTATGTTCTCAATCATGATACTTATAACTTCTAGGTCCAATAATCAGATTCATGATTTACTTCGTTGATGTGACTCTTTAGTTTCCTCCTTCTTCTGATCAGCCTTTATGTAGGCTTAAGCTACCTCGCGATCGGCGGTTCATAGTATTAGTTATTATTTGAGAATTTGATGGACGCTATGGAATATCCGTGATACTATCATCTAATAATTAAATTCTTGGTTTATGATTTGGACTCAACTCTTTCCTTTTAACTTATACCGGAGTCTTCTATGACTGTATGATTGTCAACATATATGCTACATGGATATTGCTCCGAAATCTTAAGTGCGTTCATAATGTAATTAATTCTGGATCATTGATCAAATAATTCTTTCCGTTCCTTCTCCACTTTCATTTAAACGTAAGCATTTATTTTTCCTGGTCTTTCTGCCTCTTTGTTGCGTGCCTACTTAGTTTATCTTAGTTACCACGCATGCCGGAATTTTCGTGCAACTTCATTTGATCTCGAGTATCGCTTTTGATCTTACTTCCCGTTTATTAGCCATGGTAGGTTCCCCTTTCTTATGGAGTGCATACAATGTCATAGTGAGATTATTGCTACAAGACCATTTCATCTTTAGGTCACTGTGTTTAGGTTGAAGCCTTCTCCCTTATTTTCTCAACTAGTCTTTCATTGTAGTACTTAGGTAGGACCCTCTGACTCTTGCAAAGATGCGAGATTATAACATAGAATACCCCATATAGTTTTTGACGTTCTTCCACGCCTCTAATTATCCGTAGTTACTTACCTCCACGCCCTTGTGCTTGTAGGGTTGCTTCTGAACTAATATTTTGACTATCTTCCCAGTGACATTCTCTTTTATTTTCGTAATACTCATATGGTACCTTTTACTATCCCAACTCCTACCTGAATATTCTCAGGGATCACGATGTCATAACTGCGAGGCTGAATTCGCTATATTAGGTTTTACTATGTTTATCTTACACGATCTGCTTGACTCGTCTGCAACCTCCCGTTCAGCCATAACTAGTCTATTCCTGATCAATTACTAACTACTCGTTGTCCCATTCTCATCTCAACATTCTGCATAATCTTTTTTGGGTTATTTCCTTTACCTTAACTTACGTCTCGTATCGACTCCTTATTTATTCATAACAGCTCAGGCTGGAACCTTTACTTCCTCTCCTTGACATCATGCTTACACTTGAACTGTAGCATATCTGTAGGATTTGGATAAGTGCCATCTCATTTCTTTTTCATTTTTTATCGCATTCTTCCTTTACCATTCCATAGTCATTAAAATCACTTAATTCTGACTTAATGCCACATCACTCCATATTATCCCCCTTTAGGGGAGTACTAAGAGCTGAAGCTATGACGACCTACCTATAGATATTTTACCTCTTTATTTTTGGCGTCCTTTCACATCATCGATAACCCTTACTCGCCTTGCAGTAATCCTTATATACCGAGGATAATGAAATTCCATACTCACTGGGTGACACTTAGTGTAACTAGCACACATAGTCCCTTAAGCTTACCTTTGATTGCATTGCTTGCTTTAGGGAAGCATATTCCTGAACGACCATTGATAAAATTCCTCCTGAATCTTCTTCTATTGTCCATTCTATTATTGCCGAAAAATAAATGTGAAATTCTCATGGTGCTGACTATTATCAAGTCGCTTAGCCCCTAATCCATGTTTAGTTTATCTTGTTCACCCGCCTATACCGATATCGATTGCTCTGGGGTTTAACTCTCTTTTCTGGTAGTCCCGTTGGCGTCACAAACTTATTTCTCAAAATGAGGATATAAATTTATATCTTATACTCCTTTGTGGTCTCAAGACCTGTCATCTCTCATATTTTTGTTCACTTGATTATGGACTTTGTAATATTATCATTTTTTAATCTACTATTGTCATCTATGTATCACATTTTACTTATACTGCTTCATTAACTCTCTTCTTATTTTCCTACTAATATTTCTGTATAT
>NW_017672952.1:0-19599 GCF_001879085.1 Nicotiana attenuata
TCCGATCTCAACATGCTTTTAGTTGTTGCATATTCATGCTCAACATCATACTCCACTTGTGCCAAACAAAATACTATAGCAACGCTTGCTGAGTGGTTGCGCCCTTCCTATATCATTACCCCCTAAATTCGGAAAGGCTTATTTGCGGTAAAACTAGTCGATCAGCGGTGCAGTCGACGGTTCCGTGCCTTCCTCCTTGAGTTGTCTGCTCAAGGGTACCAGTCTAAAATCCCATAAAAACCTTACTCTATTTAATTGTGCATGCATCATGGTCAAACCTAGCCGGGTCAGTTATGTTGTCCACATAATGATCCTTTAAGATAGCCTTGTCCAAAAGTCCACTAGGTTTCCCTAAGCCCAAACGGACATCATCACGTTCTGTGCATTAATTTGGAGAACTAAATGCCGATATGTTGATCATAAATGTATAAATAGTCGAGTCTGGTGGGTGTAAGGTATAACCCTTTTGTTTGTAGAAAATGAGGCAAGAGGTCCCCGGCTTCGGAATAGTTAACATACCCACAATTTTGCTAGACTGGTGGAGGAATCTTCCATCGGATGATCAAATCAATGAATGGAAACAAAGGGCCGTCAAGACTAGCGAAAAGCTAGATTATCTGGAATACAGCCTGTTAGAATTGGAAGGAAAAGTGAGGAAAAGAGTCAACGACTGCTAGAGCGCTAAGGGAAAAGAAGAAGGACATCTGGCGAAAGCGTTCTTACTAATGAGCCTACGCGAGCTGGAGGATTTGATCAACGAGAAATTCAACCTGAAGAAGGTCCTTCTGGGACCAAATAGGCTAGATTTATTTTTGCTTTTTCTTAAGATGTAATAAGGCCAAGTGCCAATAGTAACTCATTTTTTATCATTATTTCAGTATCGTTTTGGGATTCGTCTGTTCTTACATTATGAAATGAAGAATTTATTGGCATTAAAAGTTCTCCAAATCAATTTGTCGCTAGGCCTACCTCGGGAACAAAGAGGTTCCCAAATTAGGACACGATTTACATTCCCGCACTATGTGTTTAAATATTGCAATACTTTTTATAATCCTTACTGACTTGATTACCTTTTGTTTTTATTTTGTTTTGTTTCTTTTTATTCCCCTCCCCAAAGGTTAGTTCGTGCATTCTGGCATCATCATCTTACTTCACAAGATCCAGGGGCCCTCCACCCACTCTTCCTCTTAGTCCCTCTAAAGGCAAGATCAAGGGCAAGATAAAATGGAAGATTTAAACAAAATCAGGAAGGAGAACACAGCTGAACGGGTAGAGGCCACTGATGGCCAGGGTATTCGGGTTCCTAATGAGAATGCATCACAGCTTGAACAGAAACTGTTGAAATTCCAGGAAGAGCTCGATCAGGTTTGAAATCTGGCAAACCTATCATTTTCCCTTAACACCCCATATATCAACTTCCCCAACGCTTAAAACCCTACACCTCCTCAAAATATCCCAAAACAGCAGAATCATCCCGCACCTCACCATCCCGCTGCTCCACCAAAGAACCAATGTAATACCTGCCATACCCTAAACAACACTCCACTACTCATCCCAGAACCTCAGAACTCCACAAACGACCATTTCCACACCCATACACCAGGCCACCATAACAATCTTATCTAAGTGGAGACCATGCCACACTCCACCCAACCCATCTCATACACAACTGAGTCTGATGAAAAGGATCTGCTTATCAGGAACTTGGCCGAGGAACTTAAGAAACTGACCAGCCGGATTCAGGGCGTCGAGGGAAGCAAAGGAATAGAGGGGCTAAACTATGAGGACCTTTGCATACAGCCTGATGTCGAACTGCCTGAGGGGTACAAACCTCCTAAGTTCAAAATATTTGATGGCACGGGTGATCCAAGGGTCCATCTGAGGACATACTGCGACAAGTTGGTTGGAGTAGGGAAGGACGAGAGAATCCGCATGAAGCTGTTCATGAGGAGTTTGAAAGGAGATGCATTGTCTTGGTACATCAGCCAAGATCCCAAGAAGTGGTCAAGCTGGGTGAGCATGGCATCTGACTTTATGGACAGGTACAGGTTTAATACAGAGAACGCACCCGACGTGTTCTATATATAGAATTTGAAGAAGAAGCCCACGGAGACATTTCGCGAGTATGCTACTCGCTGGAGGTCCGAAGCTGCTAAGGTCAGACCTGCCTTAGAAGAGGAGCAAATGAACAAGTTCTTTGTCCGGGCCCAGGACCCGCAGTACTATGAACGGCTGATGATGATTGAGAACCACAAGTTCTCCGACATTATCAAATTAGGTGAAAGAATTGAAGAGGGTATTAAAAGTGGTATGGTTACAAATTTCGAAGCCTTGCAAGCTACAAATAAGGCTTTACAGTCCGGTGGTGTGTCCAAGAAAAGGGACGTGGGGGCCGTGATGGTTGCACAAAGGACCAAGTCTCCCCTCAAATACCAAACTTACCCAACACCTCCACTCACATACCAGCCAACCCCAAATTACCAAGCACCCTCACCCTCGTACCAAGCTCCGCCACCAACTTATCAATCATCTCCACCCCCTACATATCAACCTACTTCACCCAGATACTCCCAACCCGCTCATGTCTACCACACTTATAATTCTCAACCATCCCATTATCCATCACCCCCTGCACGCCAAAACTTCCCTAGACCTCGACCTAATTTTGATCGCAGACCTCCAAAACAATATACCGCCATCGCTGAACCCATCGACCAGCTATATGAGAAGCTCAAAGTTGCTGGTTATGTCACCCCCTCCCTGCTGCAACCCCTGAGAATCCTTCTCAGTGGGTTAACCCAAACAAGCCCCGTGCATACCACTCCGGCATGGAAGGGCACACCATCGATGAATGCCGCTCTTTGAAAAACAAGATACAGTCTCTAATTGATAACAAGATCATTGTGGCAAAAGAACCCGCTCCAAATGTCAGCAACAATCCTCTGCCAGACCATAAGGGTGGAGGTATCCAGATGATTGAAGTAGAAGATGACTGGGATCCCGAGGGATCAATCGGGTTGATCGCAGAAGGTGATGACCCAAAGAAACCGGCAATTACTCTCAATCCAATCATAGTCCAGATCCAACCGTCTGAGGATGCTGAGGTGAATATGTCTATACCTCTTGAGTTTGAAGCAGCGCCACTCGCAAAGACACCGGCACCAATTGAGGTTGAATTTGTGTCTTCGGCAAATGCACCCGCACCATTTGAGGTTGCAGTCTTGCCACCCAAGGCCCATGTTCCATTCGAAGTGAGGATATCCGCGTCGATCCCAGTGGCATGTCAACCACGCCACCCTTCTAAATAAATGCTATACCCTGGGACTATACAGCTGAGGCGAGAAGGAAGGGCAAGGTCAGGATTCAAGAAACTATCGCTGCACAGGGTATGATAAGAACTGGTAGAGTCTATACCCCTGAACATCTATCTGAATCAAGAAAGTAGGCCTCCAATAGGCCACCCCTCATTGAGACAGGTCCAGACGACCTTTGGAGGAAAGTACAGGCCAAGGAGTATTCGGTCATCGACCAGTTGAACAAGACGCCAGCACAAATATCCATTCTCTCTTTGCTGCAAAATTCTGAGACGCACAAATGCTTTGTTGAAGGTGCTGAATGAAGCGTACGTACCAAATAACATCACTAGCTGGGAAATAGATAATATGGTAGGGCAAGTGCTGGAAAGACATAAGATCACCTTTCATGAGGACGAGCTGCCACCTGAATGGGTGGGGCACAACAAAACACTGCACATCACCACGCAATGCGAAGATTATTTCATCACCGGAATCCTGATCGATGGAGGGTCGAGTCTTAACATTTGTCCGCTGATAACGCTTAAGAAGTTGGGTAAAGGCTGCATGAGATAAAGGATGAGCAATCAATGTGAAAGCTTTCGATGGTTCTCAGAGGTCCACCATTGGTGAGATTAGTCTATGCCTGCAGATGGGACCAACCTGGTTCGAGGTCGATTTCCAGGTAACAGTGTACTAGCGTCTTATAACTTGCTGCTAGGACGGCCATGGATCCATGCTGCTAGGGCCGTAGCATCAACGCTGCATCAGGCAGTAAAGTTCGAATGGAATCACCAGGAAGTGATCATTCACGGCGATGGTAGCAACCCTATATACAGTCGCCAGACTATTCCGGCAATCGAGGGAAGAAGGAAGCTGGGTGGAGAAACTTACCACCACATTGAACGGGTCAATGTTATCGACAAAGACAAATGGTGGGATAGCAAAATCGAGAGCATAGCGCGTTGGAGTGGGTACGAGCCTAGCAAAGGGCTCGGCAAGAACCTCCAAGGAATCTCTAAACCCATAAAACTCAAGAAACATGGCACTACCTTCGGTTTGGGATATGAATACACCTGGGAAGAATTCAATAGCTGGTCGCCACCATGGCGCAGTCCTTACTACCCACTAGAGAAGCCAATACCACATCTGGAGCAGACCTTCCAACAGGCCGACATTATTTATGGGTCAGATGAAGAAGAAGCACTTATAGCAGTGAAGAACTTGTTTCTAGAGGACAACGATATGGACTGTTGCGTTATTCTCGAGGAGGAGCGGGAGGAAGGCCCTTCCATACAGGCTGTGAGAAGAGAGGCACATCTCAAGAATTGGACCGTAAGGACAACCAAAGCCCGACGAGCCTCGGGGTAGCAAGGCTAAAACAAGCAGTATTCACTATTTTATTTACTAAATGATTTCTTTTCGCATTTTCAATTCCCGCAATAAGATCTTCGATGTTCAAAACAATTATTCAATTTATCAAAACATTTTTAATTTTTCTTATGAATTAATATTTATTGCTATCGTTTTCTCTCATTACTTTACCTATACAGCATCACTGTTACTTGTCTTGATGAACCAATGACTGTGACATGCAATGAGACAACGCAACAAACGAACATGGATTCAGAGGAAGATGACATACCTGACGAGATTGTCAAAGAAGTTGAGAACTTTGAGAACAAACCTAAGTCCAACTTGGACGAGACCGAAATTGTCAACCTGGGAGATTCAGAAAACGTCAAGGAAACACGGATCAACATTTACCTGTCGCCATCAGAGAAGAAAGAATACACAGAATTTCTAAAGGAGTATGAAGACATATTCGCCTGGTCGTATGATGACATGACTTCTCTGAGTACTTCTATTGTGGCTCACAAACTGCCAACCAATCCAATGTTTCCGCCGATAAAGCAAAAGCTCAGAAAGTTCAAGCCTGATATGAGCTTGAAAATCAAGGAAGAAGTCACCAAGCAGATCAAAGCCAAGGTTCTTAGGGTGGTTGAGTACCTAACATGGTTACCTAATATTGTGCCAGCTCCAAAGAAAGACGGGAAGGTCCGGGTATGTGTTGATTATCAGGATTTAAATAGAGAAAGTCCCAAAGACGACTCCCCGTTGCCAAATATACACATCCTGATTGACAATTGCACCAAGAATGAGCTACAGTCATTCGTAGATTGCTTCGTTGGTTATCATCAGATCTGGATGGATGAGGAAGATGCTGAGAAAACGGCTTTCACTACGCCATGGGGAGTGTACTGTTACAAGATGATGCCATTCGGCCTGAAGAATGCAAGGGCCACCTACATGAGGGCTATGACTACCATTTTTCATGATGTGATACACAAGGAAATCGAGGTATATGTGGATGATGTTATTATCAAGTCCAAGAAAGCCACTGACCACATAGAAGATCTGAGGAAGTTCTTCAAAAGACTGCGGAAATACAACCTGAAATTAAACCCCGCGAAGTGTGCATTTGGGGTTCCTGCTAGGAAATTGCTTGGGTTTATTGTGAGCCACCGAGGAATAGAACTGGATCCATCGAAAGTCAAAGCCATTCAAGAACTACCACTGCCAAGGAACAAGAAAGATGTGATGAGTTTCTTAGGAAGGCTTAACTACATCAGCCGATTCATAGCACAGTCTACAATTATCTGTGAGCCGATCTTCAAGATGTTAAAGAAAGACGCCCCCACCAAATGGACCGATGACTGCCAAAAGTCCTTCGACAAAATCAAGGATTACCTGTCAACACCACCAGTCTTAGTCCCACCTGAGCTAGTTAGACCCTTATTACTCTACCTTACAGTGTTAGATGGAGCTTTCGGCTGCGTTCTGGGGAAGCATGATGAAACGGGAAGGAAGGAGCAAGCCATTTATTATCTCAGCAACAAGTTCACCCCGTACGAGGCCCGGTATTCTCTACTGGAACGCACCTGTTGTGCTTTGACTTGGGTAGCTCAGAAGCTGAGACATTACTTATGCGCCTATACCACGTATCTCATATCGAGAATGGATCCCTTGAAGTAAATCTTTCAGAAGCCCATGCCCACTGGCAAGCTAGCCAAGTGGCAAATCCTGTTGAGTGAGTTCGACATTGTTTACGTAACTCAGAAAGCGGTCAAGGGACAGGCACTAGCAGACCACCTTGCTGAAAACCCCGTGGATGAAGAATACGAACCCCTAAAAACGTATTTTCCTGATGAAGAGGTATCATTCATAGGAGAGGACATTGCGGAATCCTATGACGGTTGGAGAATGTTCTTCGATGGAGCAGCAAACTTGAAAGGAGTTGGCATTGGAGCAGTCCTAATATCAAAAACCGGTCAGCATTACCCGGTGTCTGCCAAACTCAGGTTCCCCTGTACCAACAATATGGCTGGGTATGAAGCCTGCATCTTAGGACTCAAAATGGCCATTGACATGAACGTTCAAGAGCTACTAGTGCTTGGAGATTCAGACTTACTTATACATCAGGTACGAGGAGAATGAGCAACGAAGAACTCCAAGATACTCTCGTATCTGCACCACGTACAGGAATTGAGAAAGAGGTTCACAAAGACGGAATTCCAACATGTTCCCAGAATCCAGAATGAGTTCGTCGATGTATTGGCTACCCTATCATCTATGATACAGCATCCAGACAAGAATTTCATTGATCCCATTCCGGTGAAAATCCATAATCAGCCAGCTTACTGTGCCCATGTTGAAGAAGAAGCACACGGAAAGCCTTGGTTTCATGATATCAAGGGATATTTGGCAAAAGGAGAGTACCCAGAGCTTGCAAATCCTACTTAGAAATGCACACTTCGGAGATTGTCCAACAACTTCTTTCACAGCGGAGGAATCCTGTATAGGAGGACCCCCGATTTAGGATTATTAAGATGTGTCGATGCAAAGGAAGCATCCAAGCTACTAGAGGAAATTCATGCAGGGACCTGCTGTCCACATATGAACAATTTTGTCTTAGCAAAGAAGATACTCCGGGCTGGTTACTTTTGGATGACTATGGAAACGGACTGCATCCAGTATGTCCGGAAATGCCACCGTTGTCAGATACATGCAGACATGATAAAGGTACCTCCAAACGAGCTCAATGCAACAAGCTCACCGTGGTCGTTCGCCGCCTAGGGAATGGACGATATTGGACTAATCGAGTCTGCCGCTTCTAATGGACACAGGTTCACCCTAGTGGCCATTGACTATTTCACCAAATGGGTCGAAGCGGCATCTTACAAAGCACTGACTAAGAAAGTCGTGGCAGACTTTGTCCGCGACTGCATTTTTTGTCGATTCGGAATTCCAGAGTCAATCATTACTGATAATGGCTCCAACCTCAACAGCGACTTGATGAAAGCTATGAGCGAAACTTTCAAGATCAAACACAAGAATTCCACAGCCTACAGACCTCAGATGAATGGAGCTATAGAAGCCGCCAACAAGAATATCAAGACGATATTGAGGAAAATGATAGAGAAGCATAGACAATGGAACGATAAATTATCATTTTCTCTACTGGGATATCGCACCACAGTCCGAACATCAACCGAGGCAACCCCCTATATGCTGGTTTACGGTACAGAGGCTGTCATTCCCGCTGAGGTAGAAATTCTTTCCCTAAGGATCATACAAGAATCTGAGCTCGACGACGCGGAATGGGTAAAAAGTCGTTACGAGCAACTAGCCCTTATAGACGGAAAGAGAATGAATGCAGTCTGCCATGGTCAACTCTATCAGAACAGAAGGTCCAGAGCCTTCAACAAAAGAGTCAAGCCAAGACAGTTCACACCGGGGTAGCTGGTGTTGAAGAAAATTTTTTTGCATCAAGACGAAGCCAAAGGGAAGTTCTCTCCCAACTGGCAGGGTCCGTACATGGTTCACCGGGTTTTGACAGGAGGAGCCCTCATACTTGCAGAAATGGACGGAGAAGTCTGGCCAAAGCCTATCAATTCAGATGCAGTCAAGCGTTACTTTGTGTAATCTTTATGCTTTCCTTATATGATGTAAATTGAACTACGCCTGACCTGGTTCCCGTTTAAAAGGGGATACGTAGGCAGCTCTATGGGTTCGGTCACAATTCAATAAGAATTTCATTTCCCCCCGCAATTGTAAACTGGGGCAGAATTTTGAGGAGGACCCTCAAAATTCCGAAGTAATTTTAGCCGATCACCGCACGAGAAACAGTCAGAAACGTCAACCCATCAAACTGGGGCAGAATTTTGAGGAGGACCCTCAAAATTCCGTAGCATGAGAGGTTGCAATGTCCTGAACTACGTCACAGTCATCGGTTCATCTAAAAGCTATTTTTTAATTATAAATTTATGTTATACTTTTGCAAAATCATACATGTTTATTATTGAAGCTGCTTTGTTTAGCAACGCTACCCCAATGATACAGACGGTATCACCAGATCAAAGCCGAACGAGTAAAGCAAAGCCAGCTGGGATACGAACTAACCTCCCCCTTATAAAACTCACGATTTTTCTTTGGATGCAGGCACTAGGACTGCGAAATCCTTGAACATACTGTACGCCCAAGGCACAAACAATTCCCTCAGAACCATTGCACATGCCAACATTTGCTATCAGCACACACCAGTAATGTTCCATATGTCACAATGCTCCCAGTGATCACAATGCCGCAATCTGCTATCAGCTAAGAAAACTCTACTGTCATTTGTTATTTTATTTCTTGCATAAGGCTACTATTCTGCCTTCCAAGACAAAACGATGTCTCCCTCTGCATCTGCATCGCATAAGGCTACTATTCTGCCTTCCAATTTGCATAAGGCTACCATTCTGCCTTCCGAGACTAAACGCTGTCTCCATCTGCATCTGCATTGCATAGGGCTACTATTCTGCCTTCCAATTTGCATAAGGCTACTATTCTGCCTTCCGAGACTAAGCGATGTCTCACTCTACATCTGCATTGCATAAGGCTACCATTCTGCCTTCCAATTTGCATAAGGCTACTATTCTGCCTTCCGAGACTAAACGCTGTCTCTCTCTGCATCTGCATTGCATAAGGCTACCATTCTGCCTTTCGAGGTTAAGCTCTACCTCCATCTGCATTCGCATCTTTCCATAAGGCTACTTTCCTGCCTTTTCAGGCTAAGCTTTTCCTCCAATTCTCTTCGAAACTAAGCGCTATATCAAGCACTATTTATCTCGCTTTTCTTACGGGCTAAGCTCTGCCCTTCAATTCGCATGACTAAGCTCTGTCTTGTCCACATCATACTACTGCATCCTTCATGGGCTGAAATATCTCCAACTCGTCCAAAGGCGTCATCGTTGGGAGGCACCATCTTCATGGCCCGAGAACACCATGTCATGGCCTGAGGATCTCTTTCAATCTTTTGCATATCATTATTCAAAGGCATCATGGTTTGGAGGCACATCCTCATAGCCCGAGAACATCATTTCATGGCGTGCGAATCCTACACCAAACAACCCATGGCCCAGGACATCATGGTTTGAGGACGTCATTCCTAACCGTCCAAAGACAACATTCATGGTCCAACGGGAATTTGCATCATGTTTAAATTATGCAATATATGCTTGTATCGTTTATTTGCAGGTAATCCGGCGAGCAATGGCTATCCCAGCAGGAGTGGTCCCACTCCAGTTTTTCCCAGCCATATCAAACCTCACCATCCCCGTAAACTGTTCACTCACCCGGCCCTAGATGTTGCGTCCGCTCTTGAGATGACTTCACCGGTAAAACATCGCCGATGAATCCAAAACTACACATGGCCTGATTCCTGTAGAACCAGGGATATGTAGGCATCTCAGAAGCTAGGATGTGGCCTAAACTCTCAAACCGTTTCGCTCGGTCAAAATTGGCCATCATTTCTTTACCCGAAAATTCTTTCATCCTTCCCGGGTAAAGAGGGGCAGCTGTTGATACCCAATTTTCCCTATATATTTTTAAATATGGCAAAATACCCTTGGAATAGCATATATATGCATATATAAGCATGCACAAGGTTTTTATTATTTTTTCCATAATTTTAAGGGGTTAAATTGATTTATTTTCCCCCTTTTTTATCCATAAAACCCCAATAAATATTTTTTTAAATTATTGTTATGATGATTTATTCATTTAACCTCTATACTTATGCCAAAATATGGTTAATATATTTTCATGCATCTTTATAATTACGTTTAGTATTTTTTTTAAGCTAAATTGCATATAATTGCAATGTTAGCCCTTTTAATGAATAATTATATTTTATATGCATAAAATCGGTCCCTATATTTTTAAAATGATAATTATNATAATTTTAAGGGTTTAAATTGATTTATTTTCCCCCTTTTTTATCCATAAAACCCCAATAAAATATTTTCCAAATTATTTTTATGATGATTTACTCATTTAATTTCTGTACTTTTGTCAAAATATGGCAAATATATTTTTCATACATTTTTATAATTATATTTAGTATTTTTAAGCTAAATTACATATAATTGCAATGTTAGCACTTTTAATGTTTAATTATATTTTATATGCACAAAATTGGTCCCTATATTTTTAAAATATTAATTATATATTTTAAATCATTTTGGCACCTTAAATTATTTTCCAGAAATTACTTATTATTTATTAAAATAAAAAAATAGGGAAAAAACTGGCTATTTAAATTATAGCCAAAATCGGACCAATTCCCAGCCCAACCTTCTAATTAAATAACCCGACCCAAGAACCTATTAACCCTTACCCAAACCCGGAACCCACCTACCCGATTGAATCCTGACCGTTGATCTCCCAGATCAACGGTCCAAACAAGCCCCTTCCTTTTTTAATCCTAAAGACCCCCTAACCCTAATCACTCTTCTAATTCCGCCGCCCTCAAACTCTCTCATCTCCAGTCTTCTCTCTCAACCTAACCCTAGATTCTGTCAAACGCCTCCTTCTCCGGTCATCTCCGGCGACCTCCTTTCAACCCCAAGCCTCCAATGGGTCTCTCATCGCCTTGCTCATCATCTCTAAGGCCCTCAAGGGTCCTAGGCCATGTCGATTTGGACCTTGGGTTTCTATTTCTGTTGTTCGAGGCTTCTCTGGCGTGACTTTGGGCAAAATAACACCACATGTGTTACGATTTGTGAAGTTTGCAACAGGTTCTCTCGTTTCTATTTGGGTTTCCTTTGAAACCCTAATTCCTGTTTGAATCTCTTATGCTCTTTTTTAACAATTTAAGTCTGTTTCTTCCTATGATTTGCATTATTCTCAAGCTTCTTCTGAAAAATCCTCAACTTTAAACCGTTTTACTTCCTTTAAAATTAGGGTTTCTCGGAATTTCTTCTATACTTGTTTTAATCGATTATCTTTATGATTAAACCTCGTTCCTTGCTTGTTTTGACTGATCCTATGTTCCTACTGCCTTTTTTAACTCGACTCTGAGCCCTAATTTCTAAGATTTTCTTTGCTTTGGTTCTGTGTGTTAGCCTGTTTACTTGACTCTTGTTAATCTTCCGTGGTTACTGCTAGATCATATTTTAATGATGCAATTAATATACATGTGCAGGAGTTCAAAGAAGTAAAGAAGAACTAATGAAATGGTTGTGTCGAACAAGGAAGGAAATCTCTCACAAGGGAAGCCACCTATAGAACGCACGGTGTACAAGGAAAGCTACAAATCTACATCAGCAAATCAGGATTAGCTCCGTGAATCTGGGAAATCAAATCAGCCATAACGAAGTGAAGATTCGAAGTGATCTGTGATTGGCGAAATCACGGGAGAATAATAAAGGCTAGAAGATCCGGTCAGTGGTCAAGTTTGGAAGGTCCAACAATCAAGGAGAAATCTTGTTAATTCCATTATCTGCCGAAAGAAAAGATCTCAAGAGAAGCAACGGATAGTTCCTTATTCTTGGAAAGAATCAATTCTTTCCAAGGATCAAAACCCTTGGGTTGACGAGCCTTCACCATTCATCTTTATATAAATGTACTTTGTAACATCATCCTTAGTATACTTTGATCGAACCAAAATAACTCTCTTCATTCTACTGCAAACAAGCATAGTAGCCTACATAGATCTGCTGTGTAATAAGTCAGGGATAGAAAGAGGGCATACAACTGGTGAGGCATTGTATCAAACGAGTGCTAGAGAATCTGAGCGATATACATCACATCTGTACTCGAAAGAAAACTCATTTGCTTGAAGAGAATCCCTTGCAACCCAAGGGGACTGGATTAGGATTCATATTGAATCCGAACCAGTATAAAATTCCTGGTGTCTTTAATTTCTGCATTTACTTTCTACGTATTACCTCAAACTGTATCTGCAAGATTGCCATATTTAGTCGACTACTAAAGTTTTAAGTCAACTCAGTAACAATTAATTTCAATTAGTGACAATTCACCCCCCCCTCTTGTACTTTCAATTGGTATCAGAGCAAGGCTCACACTTAACAGCTTGTGAGAAAAAGATCATGGCAAATCAGGTTATCATAGGAGCTCTCTTTCAGGAAGGAACTTCACAAGTAATGCCACCTTACTTCAATGGACAACATTTCTCCCACTGGAAAATCCGAATGGAAATCTTCACCAAGGCATACGACGTCAAGGTATGGAGAGTTATCAAGAAGGAAAACTACTCACTGCCTGCCAGCACTCCACCTCTCGCTGACCCTGATGATATAGACTCATACACAAAGGAACAACTGGAAGACGTCCAAATAAATCACAAGGCAAGAAATCTGCTTCACAATGCAATAAGTGGTGAAGAATATGAGAAAATATCTAGTTGTGATACAGCCAAAGAGATGTGGGACAAACTTGAGGTTACCTATGAAGGTACCAGCAAGGTAAAGGAAACTCACATCAATATGCTAGTTCACGACTATGAACTGTTTTCAATGAAGGAAGGAGAATCCATCGAAGAAATGTTTGCCAGGTTCAGTAAGATAATCAGTGACTTGAAAGCTTTTGGCAAACCATACACCAGTGGTGATCAGGTTAGGAAAATTCTCAGAAGTCTACCAACCACTTGGCAGACTAAAGTTGTCACCCTGGAATCTCAAGATCTTAACAAGTTATCATATGATGAACTACGAGGAGAGCTCATTGCTTTCGAAAGAACTCACCTGAAGAAGACAAATTAAGAGGAGAAAAAGAAAATTGTTGCATTCAAAACCACTACTGAATCGACTGAAAATGAAATTGATGATCCTGAAGCCCTATAGGAAGAAATTGCTATGATGTCTAGAAACATGGATGGACTGATGAGAAGATATAGAAATACTAAGAAAGGAAGATTTCCACCAAGGAGATCTAGGCAATACAACGAACAAGATAAGAACGATGGAAAATGCTACGAATGTGGAAAATTTGAACACATCCAAGTAGAGTGTCCAGAACTGAAAAGGAAGATCTCTAGAGGATTCAACAAGAACAAATCATTTGAAAGCTGGAGCGATGAGGATGACTCAAACCATGAAGAAATAGCAAATCTCTGCTTCATGACAATCCTAGAACATGAGATCAACAAAACTTCAGGATGTTGGACAGATGAAGATGATTCAGACAATGAAAACTGTTTTATGGCAAGAGGAGAAACTAGCGAGGTAAGATCTTATGACTGTGAAAGATGTAATGAATTGCAGGACATTCTTGATTCCACCTTAAAAGAGCCTCAAAAAATGATGAATGAGCTTAAGAGACTCACTATGGAAATCAAAGACTGGAAACTCAAACATGAAGTATGTGAAATTGAAAAAGATGTACTTCAAGAGGAGTTTGAGAAATTGCAAATGCAGCTTAACAGCTTGCGCAAATCCACCAGTCACAGTTCTGTTAGGTCAAACCAGACGACTTACAAGTCAACTGGAAAAGAACCAATCAGGACTAAATCGACCAATCGGTCGGACCAGTCGACTTACAAGTCAACTGGAACGGAATCAGCTAATCTCATGATAGCTAGTTCCAACACTTGTGGAAGACCTGAAAACAGGTCTGGGGCTAAATGTCATTACTGTAATAAAAGTGGGCATAAATACTCTGGTTGTCACTTTCGTAAATTTCTTATGTCTAGATGGGTTTGGAAACCTAAAAATTCTGAACCCAGTAACACTAACTCACCAGGACCCAAGCAAGCTTGGGTACCTAAAAGAAAGTGATAATTCTGTATTGCAGGAACACCACAGAGTAAGCCGCAAAGGAAAATGGTATCTAGATAGTGCGTGTTCCAGTCACATGACAGGTGACAAAAATCTTTTCAAGGAGGTTACAAAGATTGATGGAGGAAGCGTCAAATTTGGAGATGATTCAAGAGGCAAAATAGTTGGCACTGGAACTATTCCCTTTAACAACAACTGTGACATTACTGAAGTATATCTGGTTGATGGACTAAACTACAATCTTTTCAGCATAAGTCAACTCTGTGACTCAAGATATGAGGTAAAATTTAAGAGAACACGTTGTGCCATCGAAGACGAATCAGGTAAAATAATTCTTCCTGGAAAAAGGTTCGGAAATGTTTACATACTTGATGGATTCGAAAATATAGATGGTCACATTTGCCTAACTTCTATATCTGATGATCCCTGGTTGTGGCACAGAAGACTAGGTCATGCCAGCATGCATTTGATTGAAAAATTATCCAAACATGATTTAGTTATTGGATTAACCAAACTGAATTTCTCTAGAACTCATATTTGTGATGTATGTCAGATGGGTAAGCAAACTAGAAATTCTTTCAAAAACAAAGACATGGTGTCTACTTCAAAACCATTGCAATTACTTCATATGGATTTATTTGGACCTACTAGAACTGCTAGCATAGGAGGCAAGAAATATGCTTTTGTTATTGTTGATGAGTTTTCACGTTTCACCTGGGTGATTTTCCTATCTCATAAAGATGAAGCCTTAAGAAATTTTGAAGTCTTTTGCAAAAGGATTGAAAGAAAAAAAGGTTATCTGATCTAAAAAATCCAAAGTGATCATGGAGTCGAGTTTGAAAGTAAAGCATTTGAAGACTTCTGTGACAATCAAGGCTACACTCACAATTTCTCCGCTCCACGCTCACCGCAGCAAAACGGAGTTGTAGAAAGAAAGAACAGAACTCTTCAGGACATGGCAAGAACCATGTTGTTAGAACATTCACTCCCAAATCATTTCTGGGCTGAAGGTGTGAGTACTGCATGTCACATTCTCAACCGATGTCTCATAAGGCCTATTCTGAAAAAGACTCCCTATGAACTCTGGAAAGGTAAACATCCGAATATCAGTTATTTTCATCCATTTGGAAGTAAGTGCTTCATTCATAACAATGGTAAGGATAATCTTGGAAAATTTGATCCAAGAAGTGACGAAGGTATTTTTCTTGGTTATTCATTAAATAGCAGATCATTTAGAGTTTTTAATAAACGTACTTTATGCGTAGAAGAATCTGTCCATGTTATATTCGATGAAAATAATCCCTTGGTCGAGAAAGGAACTAATGCAGGTGACGAAGATCAAACTCAAGAAGCTCAGGATAAAGAAAAATCACAGGAGTTAACTAATCCCGCAGATGTGATTGAGCCGACTGACCAAATCCACGACAACTCTCATGAACAACGTACGGAGTCGACTACAAGCACTGTCCGACTAAATGAATGGAGGAGCGAACCTGAATATCCACAGAAATATATTATAGGGGATCCAAACGAAGGAATGAAAACCAGGGCTGCCATCAAAAAGAAATATTGCTCTAATCTCTCAAATAGAGCCCAAAAAGGTAGAGGAAGCATTGAAGGATTCGAGCTGGGTGAAAGCCATGCAAGAGGAACTAGATCAATTCAGCAAGAATCAAGTTTGGAAGTTAATGCCCAGACCCGATAATGTATCTATCATTGGAACAAAATGGGTATTTAGAAATAAATTGAACGAAGGGGGACAAGTCATAAGGAACAAGGCTAGATTAGTCGCTCAAGGCTATTCACAACAAAAAGGAGTCGACTATGATGAAACCTTTGCCCCAGTAGCTCGACTGGAGTCTATACGAATCCTGCTAGCTTACGCATCATTTAAAGGATTTAGGTTGTTTCAAATGGATGTCAAAAGCGCTTTTCTGAATGGATTCATCGAAGAGGAAGTTTTTGTAAAACAACCTCCACGTTTTGAAGACTCAAAATTCCCATATCATGTGTACAAGCTTACTAAGGCCCTATATGGACTGAAACAGGCTCCACGTGCCTGGTATGACAGGTTAAGTACTTTCCTTGTTGATCATGGGTTTACTAGAGGTAAAATTGATACTACTCTATTCATTAAACGATCAACAGAAGGTAATATTATCATTCAAATTTATGTTGATGACATTATCTTTGGTTGTGCTAACTCTCTTATGTGCAAGGAATTTGCAAACCTCATGCAAAGCGAGTTCGAAATGAGCATGATGGGTGAACTCACATTTTTTCTTGGGCTTCAAATTCAACAAACCGAAGAAGGAACCTTCATTTGTCAGACTAAATATACAAAGGAGCTGATCCAGAAATTTGGTATGAGCAATGCAAAATCAATTGGCATGCCTATGAGTCCGGCTACAAATTTGGATAAGGATGAACAGGGTACTCCAATTGATGAAACCAAATACAGAGGAATGATTGGATCACTACTGTATCTGACCGCAAGTCGACCAGATATAATGTTCAGCGTTGGTAAATATGGCAGGTTTCAGTCGGCTCCCAAGGAGTCACATCTGACTGCTGTAAAAAGAATTATTTGATATCTCATTGGCACAGTATCTCATGGATTATGGTATCCTCGCTCTAACTCGTTTAAATTAGAAGGTTTCTCAGATGCAGATTTAGCAGGTGATAAGGAAGACAGGAAAAGCACGAGTGGCACTTGTCAATTACTAGGAAAGGCTTTAATATCCTGGAACAGTAAAAAGCAAGCATCAGTCACCTTGTCCATTACTGAAGCTGAGTATATTGCCATTGGTCGATGTTGTGCACAACTCCTATGGATGTCTCATCAATTGGGTGACTATGAACTTTCTTTTAAACCTATACAAATCTTTTGTGATAATTCAAGTGCAATTTGTCTTTCAAAAAATCCTGTGCATCACTCTAGAGCAAAGCATATTGATATGTATTGCACAGGAACAAGTCAACTATACACGATACAGGTACAAGTCGACTGCACACACTGAGGGGGAGACTAAGTCCAGTTGACTACACACATTGAGGGGGAGCCAAGTTGGCTAGTAACAAACAGGGAAGTCAACTGTTGTTTACTTCCTTACATCTACGTATATTATTTTGCCATCATCAAAAAGGGGGAGATTGTTAGATCATATTTTAATGATGCAATTAATATACATGTGCAGGAGTTCAAAGAAGTAAAGAAGAACTAGTGAAATGGCTGTGTCGAACAAGGAAGGAAATCTCTCACAAGGGAAGCCACCTATAGAACGCACGGTGTACAAGGAAAGCTACAAATCTACATCAGCAAATCAGGATTATCTCCGTGAATCTGGGAAATCAAATCAGCCATAACGAAGTGAAGATTCGAAGTGATCTGTGATTGGCGAAATCACGGGAGAATAATAAAGGCTAGAAGATCCGGTCAGTGGTCAAGTTTGGAAGGTCCAACAATCAAGGAGAAATCTTGTTAATTACATTGTCTGCCGAAGGAAAAGATCTCAAGAAAAGCAACGGATAGTTACTTATTCTTGGAAAGAATCAATTCTTTCTAAGGATCAAAACCCTTAGGTTGACGAGCCTTCACCATTCATCTTTGTATAAATGCACTGTGTAACATCATCCTTAATATACATTGATCGAACCAAAATAACTCTCTTCATTCTACTGCAAACAAGCATAGTAGCCTACATCGATCTGCTGTGTAATAAGTCAGGGATAGAAAGAGGGCATACAACTGGTGAGGCATTGTATCAAACGAGTGCTAGAGAATCTGAGCGATATACATCACATCTGTACTCGAAAGAAAACTTATTTGCTTGAAGAGAAATCCCTTGCAACCCAAGGGGACTGGATTAGGATTCACATTGAATCCGAACCAGTATAAAATTCCTAATGTCTTTAATTTCTGCATTTACTTTCTGCATATTACCTCAAACTGTTATATCTCCAAGATTGCCATATTTAGTCGACTACTAAAGTTTTAAGTCAACTCAGTAACGATTAATTTCAATTACTGACAATTCACCCCCCCCCCCCTCTTGTACTTTCATTATCGAATGCTTCTTGAAACTCGTTTGTCCACTTGACCGCAGCATCCTTCTTTAACAGCTTGAAGATAGGCTGACACGTTGTCGTAAGCTGAGCAATAAACCTGCTGATGTAATTCCACCTCCCCAACAAATTCATTACCTCAGTCTTGTTCTTCGGAGGTGGCAATTCTTGTATAGCTTTGATTTTTGATGGGTCCAACTCAATATCTCGACGACTGACTATGAATCCCAACAATTTTCCAGATGGAACACCGAAAGCGCACTTTGCTGGATTGAGCTTGACATTATACCTGCGAAGCCTTTGGAAGAACTTTCTCAGGTCCCTGACATGGTCAGACTGCCTCCTGGTCTTTACAATTACATCATCCACATAAACCTCGATCTCCTTGTGTATCATGTCGTGGAATATGGTTGTCATTGCCCTCATGTAGGTTGCCCCAGCATTTTTCAAACCAAATGGCATGACCCGATAGCAGTACGTTCCCCATGGCGTAATGAATGCCGTTTTTTCTGTATCTTCTTCATCCATTAAGATCTGGTGGAAGCCCACATAGCAATCCACAAAAGAACCAATCTCATGTTTGGCACAATCATCAATTAATATATGGATGTTTGGCAGTGGGAAGTTATCCTTTGGACTCGCCTTGTTGAGATCACGGTAATCAACGCACACCCTGGTCTTACCATCCTTCTTCGGCACAGGCACAACGTTGGCTAACCATGTGGGATACCGCGTGACCCTAATGACTTTTGCATCAAACTGCTTGGTGACCTCTTCTTTGATCTTCACACTCATATCAGTTTTAAATTTCCTCAGCTTCTGCTTGACAGGGGGGAATGCCGGGTCAGTGGGCAATTTGTGAACCACCAAGTCAGTGCTTAGACCCGGCATGTCGTCATATGACCATGCAAAAACATCTTTGTACTCGAACACTGCTTTAATTATCTCCTCTCTGAGTTGTGGTTCAAGATGGACACTTATTTTAGTTTCCCGGACGTTATCTTGATCCCCTAAGTTGATTGCTTCTGTATCATTCAGGTTAGGTTTGGGTTTTTCTTCAAAATGGCTTAATTCTTTACTGATCTCTTCAAAGGCCTCATCATCATATTCCACTTCAT